>NC_143023.1:48683032-48837199 GCF_057628025.1 Oncorhynchus mykiss | reverse complement strand
GGACATGCAGGGCCTGGGTTTACCTCCACATCACCCGCGGAACAGAGAAGGAGTAGTATGAGGGTGTGGCTGAAGGCTATCAAAACTGGTCGCTTGGGGCGTTGGGGACAGAGAATAAGAGGAGCAGGTTTCTGGGCATGGTAGAATATATTCAGGGCATAATGCGCAAACAGGGGTATGGTGGGGTGCGGGTACAGCGGAGGTAAGCCCAGGCACTGGGTGATGATGAGAGAGGTTGTATCTCTGGACATGCTGGTTGTAATGGGTGAGGTCACCGCATGTGTGGGGGGTGGGACAAAGGAGGTATCAGGGGTATAAAGAGTGGAACTAGGGGCTCCATTGTAAACTAAAACAATGATAACTAACCTGCACAACAGTATACAAGGCATATTGACATTTGAGAGAGACATACAGCGAGGCATACAGTAATCACAGGTGTTGAATTGGGAGAGCTAGCTAAAACAGTAGGTGAGACAACAACAGCTAATCAGCTAGCACAACAACAGCAGGTAGAATGGCGATTGATTAGGCAGAGAGGGTCGGATTAACTACACACAGAGCCTAAGTGCGGCTGGGGCCGACAGATAAAACATAAACAAGCAGAATGGATTACCGTGATTAATGGACAGTCCAGCATGCATCAGCTATGTAGCCAAGTGATCAGTGTCCAAGGGGCAGCGGTGGATGGGGCAGGGAAGCTGGACTGGCGAGTGTTATCCAGGTTAGAAAACTAACAATGACTAAATAGCTTGTAGCCAGTTAGCTGGTTAGCTTCTGGAGGTTCTTGAGTGTGTTCTAAAAATGTAAAGATAATAGCGGTTCCGTATCACGGTAGCAGTTAGCGGACCGGGCTAAACAAGCTAGCAGTTAGCAGGCCGAATTTGCAAGCAAGGAGATAGCAAGGGCTAGAGAGTTAGCCTTTGGGGACGTCGCGATGGGGGGGTAGTCTGTTTATTCCTCTTCATGCGGTGACATCGATGGACCGGTCGTGGGTCTGGATATTGTAGCCCAGGAGCTCAAAATGTTCCGTTTGCGATGGGAATCCGGGGATGAAAAATAAAAATAAAATAATAAATAGGTCCGTTATGCTCTGGTTAGAGTCGCGTTGTTCGAACTGGCGAGAGCTTTCCGAGCTAAAGGTTAGCTGATGACCGGTTAGCTGAAGACCGCTAGCAATGTTTTGCTGAAGCTGGTAGTTAGTTGGCTAGTTGGCTAGCTTCAGTTGAGGGGTTCCAGATCCGAAGTAAATATAAATACTTTAGGAAAAATAGCTACGTTGGGTGAGGCGGGTTGCAGGAGAGTATTTAGAAGAAGTTGAGGTTCAGCAAAAAGTTTTAAAGATATGTGAAGAAAAAAAAAAAACGCGGCTGTAGGGAAAAACACAACTATATATCTCAACATGCTCAACATGCTAAATAGAAAGTGACATTTCTGTTTAGGTAACAGAGCACTGACTCTATGTTGACAAAGCTGTGCTGTTAGATAAAACACTATAGGAAACCTATAATATACAGTGCATATCGGTATGCACCTTTCCTTGGATTTCTTCACATTTTATTGTGTTACAAAGTGAGATTACAATTAAATGTGTATATATATAAATTATTATATATATCTTTGTGTGTTATTTTTTACAATCTGCACAATATACTCTGTAATGTCAAAGTGGAAGACAAATTCTAACATTTTATTTTTAATTAAGGAAAAATTAAACACATATCTTGATTAGATAAGAATTCACACACCTTTGGCAGCAATTACAGCTGTAAGTATTTTAGGTAAGTCTCTAAGAGCTTTGCAGACTTGGATTGTGCAATCTGCACATTCTTTTTTTTTAAATTCTTAGGTTGTTGATCATTGCTAGAAAGCCATTTTTAAGACTTGCCATAGATTTTCAAGCAGATTTCAGTCAAAGCTGTTACTAGACTACTCAGGAACATTCAATGTCTTCTTGCTAAGCAACTCCAATGTAGATTTGGCCTTGTGTTTTCGGTTAATGTCTTGCTAAAATTAGAATTTGTCTCCCACTGTCTGGTGAAAAGCAGACTGAACCTGTTACGGTGCGTGAATGAGGACCCAAAAGCGAATTAATGTAAACAGAGCTTCTTTAATAACCAAACAAAGGTAGGCTCAGATGGACCGGCAGATTCCGACAGGACAGGACAAGGTTGCAGCAAACATGACGATAGTCTGGTTCAGGCATGACTAACACAAACAAGAATCCGACAAAGACAGAAACAAAAACAGAGAGAGATATAGAGGACTAATCAGAGGGAAAAAGGGAACAGGTGGGAAAAGGGGTGACGAGGTAGTTAGGAGGAGACAAGGAACAGCTGGGGGGAAAGAGGGGGAGAAAAGGTAACCTAATAACGACCAGCAGAGGGAGACAGGGTGAAGGGAAAGGACAGAAACAAGACACAACATGACAATACATGACAGTACCCCCCCACTCACCGAGCGCCTCCTGGCGCACTCGAGGAGGAAACCTGGCGGCAACGGAGGAAATCATCGATCAGCGCACGGTCCAGCACGTCCCGAGAGGGAACCCAACTCCTCTCCTCAGGACCGTACCCCTCCCAATCTACTAGGTACTGATGACCACGGCCCCGAGGACGCATGTCCAAAATCCTACGGACCCTGTAGATGGGTGCGCCCTCGACAAGGATGGGGGGGGGGGGGGAAGACGAGCGGGGGCGCGAAGAACGGGCTTGACACAGGAGACATGGAAGACCGGGTGGACGCGACGAAGATATCGCGGAAGAAGAAGTCGCACTGCGACAGGATTAATGATCCGAGAAATACGGAACGGAACAATGAACCGCGGGGTCAACTTGCGAGAAGCGGTCTTAAGGGGAAGGTTCTGAGTGGAGAGCCAAACTCTCTGACCGCGACAATATCTAGGACTCTTAGTTCTACGCTTATTAGCAGCTCTCACAGTCTGCGCCCTATAACGGCAAAGTGCAGACCTGACCCTCTTCCAGGTGCGCTCGCAACGTTGGACAAAAGCCTGAGCGGAGGGGACGCTGGACTCGGCGAACTGAGATGAGAACAGCGGAGGCTGGTACCCGAGGCTACTCTGAAAAGGAGATAGCCCGGTCGCAGACGAAGGAAGCGAGTTGTGGGCGTATTCTGCCCAGGGGAGCTGTTCTGACCAAGACGCAGGGTTGCGAAAAGAAAGACTGCGTAAGATGCGACCAATAGTCTGATTGGCCCGTTCTGCTTGACCGTTAGACTGGGGGTGAAAGCCGGAAGAGAGACTGACGGAAGCCCCAATCAAACGGCAAAACTCCCTCCAAAATTGAGACGTGAATTGCGGACCTCTGTCCGAAACGACGTCTGACGGAAGGCCATGAATTCTGAAAACATTCTCGATGATGATTTGTGCCGTCTCTTTAGCAGAAGGAAGCTTAGCAAGGGGAATAAAATGAGCCGCCTTAGAGAACCTGTCGACAACCGTAAGAATAACAGTCTTCCCCGCTGACGAAGGCAGTCCGGTGACAAAATCTAAGGCGATGTGAGACCACGGTCGAGAGGGAATGGGAAGCGGCCTGAGACGGCCGGCAGGAGGAGAGTTACCGGACTTAGTCTGCGCGCAGACCGAACAAGCAGCCACGAAGCGACGCGTGTCATGCTCCCGGGTGGGCCACCAAAAACGCTGGCGAATGGAAGCAAGCGTACCCCGAACGCCAGGGTGGCCGGCTAACTTGGCAGAGTGAGCCCACTGAAGAACGGCCAGACGAGTAGGAACGGTAACGAAAAGAAGGTTCCTAGGACAAGCGCGCGGCGACGGAGTTTGAGTGAGTAATTGCTTTACCTGCCTCTCAATTCCCCAGACAGTCAACCCGACAACACGCCCCTCAGGGAGAATCCCCTCGGGGTCAGTGGAGGCTACTGAAGAACTGAAGAGACGAGATAAAGCATCAGGCTTGGTGTTCTTAGAGCCCGGACGATAAGAAATCACGAACTCGAAACGAGCGAAAAACAGCGCCCAGCGCGCCTGACGCGCATTAAGTCGTTTGGCAGAACGGATGTACTCAAGGTTCCTATGGTCAGTCCAAACGACAAAAGGAACGGTCGCCCCCTCCAACCACTGTCGCCATTCGCCTAGGGCTAAGCGGATGGCGAGCAGTTCGCGGTTTCCTACATCATAGTTACGTTCCGACGGCGACAGGCGATGAGAAAAATACGCGCAAGGGTGGACCTTGTCGTCAGAGAGGGAGCGCTGAGAAAGAATGGCTCCCACGCCCACCTCTGACGCGTCAACCTCGACAACGAACTGTCTAGTGACGTCAGGTGTAACAAGGATAGGTGCGGATGTAAAACTATTCTTGAGGAGATCAAAAGCTCCCTGGGCGGAAACGGACCACTTAAAGCACGTCTTGACAGAAGTAAGGGCTGTGAGAGGAGCTGCCACCTGACCGAAATTACGGATGAAACGACGATAGAAGTTCGCGAAGCCGAGAAAGCGCTGCAGCTCGACGCGTGACTTAGGGACGGGCCAATCAATGACAGCTTGGACCTTAGCGGGATCCATCTTAATGCCTTCAGCGGAAATAACAGAACCGAGAAATGTGACGGAGGAGGCATGAAAAGAGCACTTCTCAGCCTTCACAAAAAGACAATTCTCTAAAAGGCGCTGGAGGACACGTCGAACGTGCTGAACATGAATCTGGAGTGACGGTGAAAAAATCAGGATATCGTCAAGGTAAACGAAAACAAAGATGTTCAGCATGTCTCTCAGGACATCATTGACTAATGCCTGAAAGACAGCTGGAGCGTTAGCGAGGCCGAAAGGAAGAACCCGGTATTC
The DNA here is from genome assembly GCF_057628025.1 of Oncorhynchus mykiss. Lineage (NCBI taxonomy): Eukaryota > Metazoa > Chordata > Actinopteri > Salmoniformes > Salmonidae > Oncorhynchus > Oncorhynchus mykiss. The sequence continues at coordinate 48,832,389 of NC_143023.1, read as the reverse complement.
AAAGTGCCCTAACGGAGTGTTAAACGCCGTCTTCCACTCGTCCCCCTCCCTGATGCGCACGAGATGGTAAGCGTTACGAAGGTCCAACTTAGTGAAAAACCTGGCTCCCTGCAGGATCTCGAAGGCTGAAGACATAAGAGGAAGCGGATAACGATTCTTCACTGTTATGTCATTCAGCCCTCGATAATCTATGCAGGGGCGCAGGGACCCGTCCTTCTTCTTAACAAAAAAAAACCCCGCTCCGGCGGGAGAGGAGGAGGGGACTATGGTACCGGCGTCAAGAGCTACAGACAAATAATCTTCGAGAGCCTTACGTTCGGGAGCCGACAGAGAGTATAGTCTACCCCGGGGGGAGTGGTTCCCGGAAGGAGATCAATACTACAATCATACGACCGGTGTGGAGGAAGAGAGGTGGCCCTGGACCGACTGAACACCGTGCGCAGATCGTGATATTCCTCCGGCACCCCTGTCAAATCACCAGGCTCCTCCTGTGAAGAAGAGACAGAGGAAACAGGAGGGATAGCAGACATTAAACATTTCACATGACAAGAGACGTTCCAGGAGATGATAGAATTACTAGACCAATTAATAGAAGGATTATGACAAACTAGCCAGGGATGGCCCAAAACAACAGGTGTAAAAGGTGAACGAAAAATTAAAAAAGAAATGGTTTCGCTATGATTACCAGAAACAGTGAGGGTTAAAGGTAGCGTCTCACGCTGAATCCTGGGGAGAGGACTACCATCCAGGGCGAACAAGGCCGTGGACTCCCTTAACTGTCTGAGAGGAATGTCATGTTCCCGAGCCCAGGTCTCGTCCATAAAACAGCCCTCCGCCCCAGAGTCTATTAAGGCACTGCAGGAAGCTGACGAACCGGTCCAGCGTAGATGGACCGACAAGGTAGTGCAGGATCTTGAAGGAGAGACAGGAGTAGTAGCGCTCACCAGTAGCCCTCCGCTTACTGATGAGCTCTGGCTTTTACTGGACATGAAGTGACAAAATGACCAGCAGAACCGCAATAGAGACAGAGGCGGTTGGTGATTCTCCGTTCCCTCTCCTTAGTCGAGATGCGGATACCTCCCAGCTGCATAGGCTCAGCACCCGAGCCGGCAGAGGAAGATGGTAGTGATGCGGAGAGGGGGGCAACGGAGAACGCGAGCTCCTTTCCATGAGCTCGGTGACGAAGATCAACCCGTCGCTCAATGCGAATAGCGAGTTCAATCAAGGAATCCACGCTGGAAGGAACCTCCCGGGAGAGAATCTCATCCTTAACCTCTGCGCGGAGACCCTCCAGAAAACGAGCGAGCAAAGCCGGCTCGTTCCAGCCACTGGAGGCAGCAAGAGTGCGAAACTCAATAGAGTAGTCTGTTATGGATCGATTGCCTTGACATAGGGAAGACAGGGCCCTGGAAGCCTCCTCCCCAAAAACAGATCGATCAAAAACCCGTATCATCTCCTCCTTAAAGTCCTGATACTGGTTAGTACACTCAGCCCTTGCCTCCCAGATTGCCGTGCCCCACTCACGAGCCCGTCCAGTAAGGAGAGATATGACGTAGGCGACACGAGCAGTGCTCCTGGCGTAAGTGTTGGGCTGGAGAGAAAACACAATATCACACTGGGTGAGGAACGAGCGGCATTCAGTGGGCTCCCCAGAGTAACACGGCGGGTTATTGATTCTGGGCTCCGGAGATTCGAAAGCCCTGGAAGTGGCCGGTGGATCGAGGCGGAGATGGTGAACCTGTTCTGTGAGGTTGGAGACTTGGGTGGCCAGGGTCTCAACGGCATGTCGAGCAGCAGACAATTCCTGCTCGTGTCTGCCTAGCATCGCTCCCTGGATCTCGACGGCTGAGTGGAGAGGATCCGAAGTCGCTGGGTCCATTCTTGGTCGGATTCTTCTGTTACGGTGCGTGAATGAGGACCCAAAAGCGAATTAATGTAAACAGAGCTTCTTTAATAACCAAACAAAGGTAGGCTCAGATGGACCGGCAGATTCCGACAGGACAGGACAAGGTTGCAGCAAACATGACGATAGTCTGGTTCAGGCATGACTAACACAAACAAGAATCCGACAAAGACAGAAACAAAAACAGAGAGAGATATAGAGGACTAATCAGAGGGAAAAAGGGAACAGGTGGGAAAAGGGGTGACGAGGTAGTTAGGAGGAGACAAGGAACAGCTGGGGGGAAAGAGGGGGAGAAAAGGTAACCTAATAACGACCAGCAGAGGGAGACAGGGTGAAGGGAAAGGACAGAAACAAGACACAACATGACAATACATGACAGAACCAGGTTTTTCCTATAAGATTTTGCCTGTACTTAGCTCCATTCTGTTTATTTTTACCCAAGTCCCTGCAGCCACCACCATGCTTGAAAATATGAAGAGTAGTAATTACTGATATGCTGCTTTGGATTTGCCCCAAACATAACACTTTGTATTCCTTGGCCACATTCTTTGCAGTATTACTGTTGTGCCTTGTTGCAAACAGAATGTGTGTTTTGGAATATTTTCTTAATTTCACTTCATCATTTAGGTTAGTTTTGTAGAGTTACTACAATGTTGTTGATCCATACTCAGTTTTCTTCTATCACAGCCCTTCAACTCCATAAACGTTTTAAAATCACTATTGGCTTCATGGTGAAATCCTTGAGCGGTTATCTTCCTCTCTGGCAACTCAGTTAGGAAGGACACCTATATCTTTGTAGTGACTGGGTGTATTGGTACACCCACCAAAAGCACAATTAATACATTTACCATGCATAAAGGGAATTCAACATCTGCTTTTTACATTTTTACGCATCTACCAATCAGTGTCCTTCTTTGCGAGGCATTGGAAAAGCTCTCTGCACTCTTAGAAATAAAGGTTCCTTTTAGAACCAAAAAGGGTTCTATCACTTGCTTCATACAGTATATGGAACACTGAAAAGTTATAAATAGATGCCTTTTATAGGGTTATTGGTAAGAACTGATATAGAGTCCTGCATGGTGCCATTTATTCATTATGGCTACTACTGTTAAAATAATATTTCTAAAATAATATCTAATTTAGAAAAAACTATTAAATAAATGGACAAAATAATACCGACATAGTTTTTAGAATTTATTGTAATTATATGCAAACATAGTTTGGAAATATGCATGGGTGGCCAGGAAGGCATCTCTTTGTTTGAAAAATGTCCCAAGTCAACTGTGGCTGACTTCTTTATAATACAATAGAAGTTAGTCCATTAGTTATAGTGAACAACAAAAATGTGTCTTCTGCTCTATTCTCAACCCCCCCAAACAGCAGACCTCACACATACGTCTAAATCCAAGATGGCGTAGCAGTCAGGCATATGTTGTCTTCGTCTTGTCGTGTCCCGTGTATATACCTTTATATACAGTATATTTTTTCTTTGCATATATTTTGTAATTTTTTCTTAACCCCAACTTCAACATACTCTCCTGTAACCCGCCTCACCCAATGTGGTATGGATCTTCTATTTTCTTTACTTTAGAACCGGAACCCCCAAAAGAAGCTAGCCAGCTAACTAGCTACTAGCTAGTAGTCAGCGAGCCACTGCTAGTGGTCATCAGCTAACCTTTTGCCAGGACAACTCCTGCCAGTCTGTACAGCGTGTTTCAACCCAGAGCTTATCGGACTCCCTTTTCTCCATATCACCAGATTCCTGCCTCAAGCTCTGAACCTCTTCACCTGGATCATCGCAGCTAGCTCGCTGCTATCCGATTGGCTTCTCCTGGCTAACATCTCTGTCCCGAAGCATATGCTAGGCCCATCTCCCGGCTAGCTGAAGAGGTTCATCAGTCATTCCTTGGGCTACAATATCTATTTTGCCAATTGGCCTGGACCCCTTTTATTGCCGATAAGGAGCCCCGCCGGTCCATCATGACTGGACTACCGATGTAATCCGCCCGAGGGTTTTTTTCAACAGGCTCCTTCGTCGCGAATGCCCACCTGCTAGCCTGCTATCCACGGCCCGCTAGCTATCTAGAGCATACCGGATTGTTAGCTGAAGTGGTCCATCAGTAAATTTCTTGGGCTACTATACTTATTTTGCCAATTGGCCTGGACCCTTTTACTACACAGACCCCTGCTGATCCTTCACGACTTATCTGCCGACGTAACCGCACGAGGGGGCTACAACAACAGACTTCTTCCATCGCGACGTCCCTCTAAGGTCCTTCTGCTATCCTGCTAGTCCCGACCAGCTAGCTGTCTGAATCGCCATGTCTCCAGCCCGTCCAGCTACACATTGGACCCTATGATCACTCGGCGACGCATGCCTCTTCCTAATATCAATGTGTTTTGTCCATTGCTGTTTTGGTTAGTGATTATTGTCTTATTTCCCTGAAGAGCCTCCAGCCCTGCTCAATATGCCTCACCTAACCATCTTGTCCCACCTCCCACCCATGCGGTGACCTCACCTGGTTTAATTGGTGTCTCTAGAGACAATACCTCTCTCATCATCACTCAATACCTAGGTTTACCTCAGCTTTATTCACATCCTACCATAACATTGTCTGTACATTGTGCATTGAATCCATTCTACCACGCCCAGAAACCTGCTCCTTTTACTCTCTGTTCCGAAAGTACTAGACGACCAGTTCTTATAGCACTTAGCCGTACCCTTATCCTACTCCTCCTCTGCTCCTCTGGTGATGAAGAGGTTAATCCAGGCCCTGCAGTGCCTTGCTCCACTCCCATTCCCCAGGCCCTCTCATTTGTTGACTTCTGTAACCGTAAAAGCCTTGGTTTCATGCATGTTAACATTAGAAGCCTCCTCCCTACGTTTTTTTTACTCACTGCTTTAGCACACTCTGCCAACCCGGACGTCCTAGCTGTGTCTGAAACCTGGCTTAGCGAGGCCACCAAAAACCCAGAAATTTCCATCCCTAACTATTCAATTTTTCGACAAGATAGAACTGCCAAAGGGGGCGGAGTTGCAATCTACTGCAGAGGTAGCCTGCAGAGTTCTGTCTTACTATCCAGGTCTGTACTCAAACAATTTGAGCTTCTACTTTTAAAAATCCACCTTTCCAGAAAGAAGTCTCTCACCGTTGCCGCTTGCTATAGACCACCTTCTGCCACCAGCTGTGCCCTGGACACCATATGTGAATATATTGCCCCACATCTATCTTAAGAGCTCGTGCTGTTAGGTGACCTAAACTGGGACATGCTTAATATACTACAATCTAAGCTTGATGCCCTCAATCTCACACAAATTATCAATGAACCTACCAGGTACAACCCCAACTCCGTAAACACAGACACCCTCATAGATATCATCCTAACCAACCTGCCCTCCAAATACACCTCTGCTGTCTTCAACCAGGATCTCAGCATTTACTGCCTCATTGCTTGCGTCCGTAATGGGTCTGCGGTCAAATGACCACCCCTCATCACTGTCCCTAAAACACTTCACTTCCTAAAACACTTCAGTGAGCAGGCCTTTCTAATCGACCTGGCCCGGTTATCCTGGATATTGACCTCATTCTATCAATAGAAGATGCCAGGTTATTCTTTAAAAGTGCCTTCCTCACAATCTTAAATAAGCATGCCACATTCAATGTTTTTTTGACCAGGAAAAGATATAGCCCGTGGCTTACTCCAGACCTGACTGCCCTTGACCAGCACAAAAACATCCTGTGGCGTACGACATTAGCATCAAATAGCCCCCGCGATATGCAACTTTTCAGGGAAGTTAGGAACCAATATACACAGGCAGTTAGGAAAGCAAAGGCTAGCTTTTTCAAAAAGAAATTTGCATCCTGCAGCACAAACTCCCAAAAGTTCTGGGACACTGTAAAGTCCTCGGAGGATAAGAGCACCTCCTCCCAGCTGCCCACTGCACTGAGGCTAGCAAACACTGTCACCACCAATAAATCTACGATAATCGAGAATTTCAAAAAGCATTTTTCAACGACTGGCCATGCTTTCGACCTGGCCACCCCTACCCTGGTCAACAGCCCCCCACAGCAACTTGCCCAAGCCTCCCTATTTCTCCTTTACCGAAATCCAGATAGCTGATGTTCTGAAATAGCTGCTAAATCTGGACCCCTACAAATCAGCAGGGCTAGACAATCTGGACCCTTTCTTTCTAAAAATTCTCAGCTGAAGTTGTTACAGCCCCTATTACTAGCCTGTTCAACCTCTCTTTCGTATCGTCTGAGATCCCCAAAGATTGGAAAGCTGCCGCGGTCATCCTCCTCTTCAACGGGAGAGACACTCTAGACCCAAACTGCTATAGACCTATATCTATCCTACCGTGCCTTTCTAAGGTCTTCGAAAGCCAAGTTAACAAACAGATCACAGACCATTTCGAATCCCACTGTACCTTCTCCGCTATGCAATCTGGTTTCCGAGCTGGCCATGGGTGCACCTCAGCCACGCTCAAGGTCCTAAATTATATCATAACCGTCATCGATAAGAGACAATACTGTGCAGCAATATTCATCAACCTGGCCAAGGCTTTCGACTCTGTCAATCCCCACATTCTTATCGGCAGACTCAACAGCCTTGGTTTCTCTAATGACTGCCTCGCCTGGTTCACCAACTACTTCTCAGACAGAGTTCAGTGTGTCAAATCGGAGGGCCTGTTGTCCGGACCTGGCAGTCTCTATGGGGGTGTCACAGGGTTCAATTCTCGGGCCGACTCTTTTCTCTGTATACATCAATGATGTCACTCTTGCTGCTGGTGATTCTCTGATCCACCTCTACGCAGACGACACCATTCTGTATACTTCTGGTGTTTCTTTGGACACTGTGTTAACCAACCTCCAGAAGAGCTTCCATGCCATACAACTCTCCTTCCGTGGCCTGCAACTGCTCTTAAATGCAAGTAAAACACATGCATGCTCTTCAACCGATTGCTGCCCGCATCTGCCCGTCCGCCCAGCATCACTACTCTGGACGGTTCTGACTTAGAATATGTGGACAACTACAAATACCTAGGTGTCTGGTTAGACTGTAAACTCTCCTTCCAGACTCACATTAATCATCTCCAATCCAAAATTAAATCTAGAATCGGCTACCTATTTCGCAACAAAGCATCCTTCACTCATGCTGCCAAACATACCCTCGTAAAACTGAATATCCTACCGATCCTTGACTTCGGCGATGTCATTTACAAAATAGCCTCCAACACTAACCTCAGAAAATTGGACGCAGTTTATCACAGTGGCATCTGTTTTATCACCAAAGCCCACATACTACCCACCACTGCGACCCATATCTTCCTCACTAATTTCAAGCACCAGCTGTCAGAGCAGCTCACAGTTCACTGCACCTATACATAGCCCATCTGTAAATAGCCCATCCAACTACCTCATCCCCATACTGTTATTTATTTTTTGGCTCCTTTCCACACCACTATCTCTACTTGCAAAAAACATACAGTTGAGATGAGCACAGGTTTAAGCTGCAGAGCAGCACCCCTGGATGGAGAGAATGTTGTGGAGTTCAGGGCCATGGTCAAGGGCCCAAAGATAGGTGAATGTTTTGAGGATGAAACCACAGAGGCACTCCAGTTGTCAGATCAATTACGGCAGTTTTTTCCAGCGCCCGACCCGGGATTCAGGCCGCTTTTCGGCCACATGTCCAACTCCTCAGCTGCTGGGCTAACTACGGCTAGTACACTGGTCCTAGAGAAAACTGAAGTTAATCTTCAGAAATTAGCATGAGTTAATCTGCCAAAATTAAGACATAATTATATGCAGACATGTAATTAGTATGATGTAGAAGAACTTACAGTACATATAGTTGTTATGAGCAGCAGCCGACAGAGATCCTCTGCCTCTGATAGTGCTGTGTTACTGCCAGACTGAGCAAAACATATATGTAGTATTACTTTAGTGTCTTGTTGCAAACAGGATGCATGTTTTGTAATATTTTTATTCTGTGCAGGCTTCCTTCTTTTCACTCTGTCAATTAGGTTAGTATTGTGGAGTAACTACAATGTTGTTGATCCATCCTCAGTTTTGTCCTATCACAGCCATGAAACTCTATAACTGTTTTAAAGTCACCATTGGATAGATTGGCAAAATCGCTGAGCGGTTTTCTTCCTCTCCGGCAACTGAGTTAGGAAGGACGCCTGTATCTTTGTAGTGACTGGGTGTATTGATGCACCGTCCAAAGTGTAATTAATAACTTCACCATGACCATGAATAGGTGCCCTTCTTTGCGAGGCATTGGAAAACCTCCCTGGTCTTTGTGGTTGAATCTGAGTTTGAAATTCACTGCTCAACTGAGGGATCTTACGGATAATTGTATGTGTCGGGTACAGAGATGAGGTCGTTCAAAAATTATGTTAAACACTATTATTGCACACAGAGTGAGTTCATGTACCTTATTATGGGACGATTATGTTACATTTTTATGAACTGATTTAGGCTTGCCAAAACAAACGACTTGAATACTTATTGGCTCAAGACATTTAAGCTTTTCATTTTAAATAATGTGATTGAGGTGACCAGGATCGCTTTAGAATCACATTTTGAAGAAAAATGTATTAGCGGGGTGCCGGCGTGCAAGCTTGGGAACAACAGTCTGTATAGAGAAGGGAGAGAAGGGAGAAAGAAGGAACAGGAAAATGTGGGGTTTGTCATGAAATAAGTGTGTATTTGTCCAAATGAATTGGATCTTAATCAGTTTTCTGTAGCTTTTTGTTGTGGACTACACATTCTAAGATGTAAGTGGTGTGTTATTATTGATGTTTAGAATATAAAACTGTTTCAAAGTCCTTTAAAACCCTTTACAAACGGACATCAGCCCTAAGCTGGATCAGACTCCGACTGTTCTTTGGGAGAATATGTAAGATTGGAAAGTACTGCGCTCACTTGGGCAGGCTAGGTTCAGGCTCTGCGTAAGTCCACAACGGCACAGGCAATGCCTACAAGGAGGAAGCCAACCAACTGCAGTCACTATGATCCCCTTCTCTGGATGATCTCCTCCAATCAGCATTGGAAGTCACGTTACTATGACAAGTACAATAATGGAAGAAACAAATCATACATACCATTTAATAAGCTCTTGTCACTTACATGTTTGGTGAATTTGGTGGTTCCATAGAGGAAAATAATCACATCTGTCTCCCTACCTAACTAAGGTGTGCGTGTTTGTGTTTAATATAATGGTGTTTTAATTGTGTTCATGCAGGTTATTTACATATTCATGGACTTTATTTGAGGTGGAATTTGTTTGTGAAGTTGTAGTTTTGAATATACAAAACATGGTTGCTGTTGTTGAGATGGGAAAAAAACATATGCGCACATACCCGGCATGCAAAACAAATGTAATTGAAATATTGGTTGAACTTAGGTTAAGGTAACATTCAGGGTTAAGGGTTTGATCTAGTTGTTTCTCTGACCGGGTGTGTCCTTATAGTCTGTTCCTGTTGAGACATATTGCTTCATGTTGTTTAGACAGGAATGGAGATAGGGAAAAATAAAGTCAAAATTTTGCTTTTTTTATTCTAAATGTTTTTTCTATACAACTGATCCTTGACCTCTTCAACCTCAGTTATTGTCTGCATGTAGTGTAGAGTGCCACCTAGTTATGAAAATGCCCCATGAGGTGAAATGTTTAATACTCAATCAAGCCTGTCATGTTAGTCAAATTTACAACATAAAACAGGAACAGGAATTTAGCGGCACCATCATTGGGGAGAACAGGCTCATGGTAACGACGGGATGGGAATGAGTGGAATGGTATCAAATACATCACATGGTTTCCAGGTGTTTGATGCCATTCCATTTGCTCTGGTACGGACAATATTATGAGCCATTCTCCCCTCAGCAGCCTCCTGTGAAAACAGGGTATTAAGCTGATATGCTTAATATTCCTATTATCAGTCTTTATTAGGTAGAAATAATGAAGAGAGATAGGAAACTAAGGAGGAGAGGGTATGTCAGCAGGGCATGAGCCGGATTCAAACCCATGCCGACATGGGCATTCGTGTGCATTGTAGACTATGATGCTACATCACTGGACCACAACTAAAGCAGCAATTTGTAATTTTTTGGGCAACCAGACCAAATTCACGTTTGTATTCTTCCAGTTCTAAAGTTTTGTTTTTGTACACCAGTGTCCAACAGCTGAAAATGCAATATTTTTGGTTATGGAAAAGATATTTCACAGCGGTTTAGATGGTACAATAATTCTCTACACAAAAACTGGTTGTTTTGTCACATAAACTGAAATTAGGTGAAGTATTATAATTTTAGCAACCAGGAAATGGCTATATTAGGAAGGTGTCCTTAATGTTTTGTACACTCAGTGTGTATTATTTATTAGTGTGGTGTTCAGGGATGGCGGCTAGGACACAATGCTCAGACAATTGGTAATGTTCCTCAGAGCATTTATTTTTTCTACTTTGACAAGCATTCACATATTATGCACTCTGGCAACAAATGTTTAAAACTCTGTACACATGTTTTATTTTACTAAGTGAAATAGATAAACAAGTATGAAATACTCCATAGTCTTATATCTATTTCAATAAATAATTGAATAAAAAATAAATTAAAGCAATTTGTACAACAACTAACAAGTTACTTGTTTCCTTCAATATTTAATCAGAAACAGTTATGATAATCAAATCCCAAACAACTTTTGAAGTAGTCTATAGACACATGCATTCCCAGAAGAAAGTGAGTTTTAATACCATTTCCCATAATCAACCACAGGTGCCTCAGGCTCTAACTATTTCCTTGTAAGAAGTGTATTTGTCCCAGTGTATACCTTCCAGTGTGTGAAAACATTTGTAGATACAAGCAAATAACATTTCCAGATATTGGAAGATACAAAGCAACTACTGTAGACTGTTTGGCTGGATGAATAGGCAACAGAGACAGTAGAAATCATCTCAGTAGGTCACTTCCCAACTATGGACATCAGAAATCACAAAAACCAAGGATTATTCATCAAAAGGCTAAGTTATGCCATATACAGTGCCTGTAGGTTCAAATCAAATCAAATCAAATTTTATTTGTCACATACACATGGTTAGCAGATGTTAATGCGAGTGTAGCGAAATGCTTGTGCTTCTAGTTCCGACAATGCAGTAATAACAAGTAATCTAACTAACAATTCCAAAACTACTACACAGTGTAAGGGGATAAAGAATATGTACATAAGGATATATGAATGAGTGATGGTACAGAGCAGCATAGGCAAGATACAGTAGATGGTATCGAGTACAGTATGTACAAATGAGATGAGTATGTAAACAAAGTGGCATAGTTTAAAGTGGCTAGTGATACATGTATTACATAAGGATACCGTCGATGATATAGAGTACAGTATATACGTATGCATATGAGATGAATAATGTAGGGTAAGTAACATTATATAAGGTAGTATTGTTTAAAGTGGCTAGTGATATATTTACATCATTTCCCATCAATTCCCATTATTAAAGTGGCTGGAGTTGAGTCAGTGTCAGTGTGTTGGCAGCAGCCACTCAGTGTTAGTGGTGGCTGTTTAACAGTCTGATGGCCTTGAGATAGAAGCTGTTTTTCAGTCTCTCGGTCCCAGCTTTGATGCACCTGTACTGACCTCGCCTTCTGGATGATAGCGGGGTGAACAGGCAGTGGCTCGGGTGGTTGATGTCCTTGATGATCTTTATGGCCTTCCTGTTACATCGGGTGGTGTAGGTGTCCTGGAGGGCAGGTAGTTTGCCCCCGATGATGCTTTGTGCAGACCTCACTACCCTCTGGAGAGCCTTACGGTTGAGGGCGGTGCAGTTGCCATACCAGGCGGTGATACAGCCCGCCAGGATGCTCTCGATTGTGCATCTGTAGAAGTTTGTGAGTGCTTTTGGTGACAAGCCGAATTTCTTCAGCCTCCTGAGGTTGAAGAGGCGCTGCTGCACCTTCTTCACGATGCTGTCTGTGTGAGTGGACCAATTCAGTTTGTCTGTGATGTGTATGCCGAGGAACTTAAAACTTGCTACCCTCTCCACTACTGTTCCATCGATGTGGATAGGGGGGTGTTCCCTCTGCTGTTTCCTGAATTCCACAATCATCTCCTTAGTTTTGTTGACGTTGAGCGTGAGGTTATTTTCCTGACACCACACTCCGAGGGCCCTCACCTCATCCCTGTAGGCCGTCTTGTCGTTGTTGGTAATCAAGCCTACCACTGTTGTGTCGTCCGCAAACTTGATGATTGAGTTGGAGGCGTGCGTGGCCACGCAGTCGTGGGTGAACAGGGAGTACAGGAGAGGGCTCAGAACACACCCTTGTGGGGCCCCAGTGTTGAGGATCAGCGGGGAGGAGATGGTCAATTGGTCAAGGAAGTGTCTTATTCTGTGCTATGTAATTAGGGTGTTTTTATTCTTTATTTGGTCTAGTAAACACCCGTTCCCAGGGGTCGGCCCACCTAGAGCCATACTCTAGACAGTCTCTGGGTTAGAGTGTTAACATCACCTGTAAATGCACACTGGAAAGGGGTTTGAACATGTGTCGAAATGACCACAACAAGTGTTCTAATCACCTGCAAATGCACACTGAAAAGGTGTCATGGATACATGTAGAAATGACCATAATCATTCTTATCACGTGTACAAAAATGATATGACACTTTTACTGTTGAATTATTTGTTACTTTTATTTTCAATTTTTTTACTTAACACTTTTTTTTCTTAAAACTTCTTAAAGCATTGTTGGTTAAGGGCTTGTAAAGTAAGCATTTCACTGTAAGCATCTACACCTGTTGTATTTGGCGCATGTGACAAATAACATTTGATTTGAATAAAGCAAGTGAAAAATTATAATTTGAAGTATTAAGTGTTCCAGGTAAGATGATTTGAACCTTTTGCCTTTCCATAGTAAACACACACTAGACAGGCGGAAAAAAAACACATGTACAAAAAAATTACATTTAAAAAAGCAAGTGAAAAATGAAAATTAGAAGTGTTAAGATATCCCCAAGCTCAGGGACCTCATTTATAAATGTTGCGTAGGCACAAAAGGCAGTGTACGCCACTTTCTAAACAAATTTTGGGATTCATAAAAAAACAAACTTGATGGGAGAATGTGCGGCCCTCCACGGACACTGTCACCCATACATATGCACGGTAAACTGGACAACTGAGAAACTGCAACTCCGATGGCAGAAGGATGAAACTCGAGAAACTATTTTAAATTGATACCATTGTGTAAAATACATTGAAATATTACCTCTCACATATTATATATGAAGAGTTCCTTGGAGTGCACACAAAAAAATTATTTAGGATAATAAATACAAATCTGTTCTTGCAAAAGAACCCCTCAAATATGTTGTACAGTTTAATTAGGAATCATATTTATTTGGTTCTGTAATTAAACAATACTTGCATGTTATGAAATTTAATGTGAACAGTAGGACAAATGACATTTAAAGTTTTCAATGCCTCAGTCTGGCAGATACGAGTGCAGTTTCATATATTGTTATCACATGTTCTTTGCGCAGAATGTCAGTGTGATAATGACCCTGTCATGGTCAGTTACAATCAGGTTAATTACCACACCTGAAGGTGTTACGCAACTGGGTAGCTTTGACAAGCAAATGGGTGGGTATAAAAAGGCATGCAATTACAAAAATACGTAATGACACACAATGACTGCTTTGGCGAATGGAAGAATTCGGAGAGAACAAATTTTCAGAGACAAGCAAGATTTACTGGCAGATGATGTGCTGCTTATGAGCCGGTTCCAATTACCAAGAGCTGTTCGCTTGGATCTCTGTGCTGTAGTGGGACCAGCTTTACAGAGAAACAACCTCAGAAATCAAGCCGTGCCTGTCCCACTTCAAATCCCGACAACCCTCCGATCTCTGTCAACAGGCACTGTTACATACACCTCTTAGAGGGAATGCAACATCCTGCTACACTAAACTCCCTGTGGAGTGAAAGAGGTATGCGACTGTACAGTAGGTGTGGGTAACGATGACAGAGGCAGAGAATATTACCATTTACAGGGAATTTATTTCATTCACATGGTCATTTGGGGAAAAGGGGCTGGATGGAACCAAAGTTAGAGTTCCCTCTCTTACCTGCCTACCCACTACATTACCACCTGGCACGCTAACAAAAATACAGGGGGGGGGGGTCCGCCCAGGTCTTACCTAGTGTGCATAGACAGAGTACATACTATGGGTATATGTGTGCCCACAGGCCTCTTGCCTAAGCACTCCCAAGGTGCCTTCCCCTTCATCTCTGGTTACAAATTAAACAGAAGTTCTATAATCACAAACACAGTCCTTCTGGCATACACATACCTCAGCATGACCGGCTACAAAATACTTTACAAACTGTCTCTGCGCAACAACCAACACAGGACATCAAAGAAGCTCTCTCTCCTAACAAAGGAACACTGGCTTTTATCCAGCTGCAGAAGGAGTTTGTAATTGCCGACAGCTGTATCCCCTAACGAGAGGGCGGGATCAGAGCTTCAAACTTCAATGGGGCCGACCAATCAGCTGCTTGGGGGATTCAGGAAGCCATTTCCTGAAATACACACATACATTTACACAAACCCACAACACAGAAACTGGGGAACGTAACAGGCACTTTTCAAAGGGAATTGGCTGACAGGTCAGGAATCTCTCAGACAACCTTTATGCCAGACGTGTTAGGAGGTATAATTTAATTGATGCACCTCTACATAAAGTTTCCTTACACGGTGGGTGAACAGGCAAATAAAAAAGTGCAATTTGCAGCAATGTCGGGTTTCCCAAATGTAATTGGTGCTATTGACTGCACTCATGTTGCTATACGGGCACCGAGTGAGAATGAATTTGCTTTCAATAATCGGAAACATTACCATTTCACTAATGTCCAAATCATATGTGATCTGGACATGGTACTGACTAATATAGTGGCTCGGTGGCCTGGGTCAACCCATGACTCATTCATATGGAGCAACAGCAGTGTTGGGTGCAGACTTGAGGCCGTAGCTGTGCGTGTTGGCTGGCTTCTAGGTACAGATGATTAATGTAGAAATTCTAAATCAATTGCAATTTTTCTCTACTGCAGTGCCTAACCCATTCACTAACCCTGCAGGCGACAGTGGATATCCCCTCAAGTGGTGGCTGCTCACCCTTTTCGCCAACCCACAGAGCGCAGAGGAGAGGAACTACAACGTACGCCATTGCCACGTACGCGCTGTTGTGGAGCGGGCTTCTGAAGGGCAGATGGTGCTGCCTCGATTCCTCAGGTGGAAACCTTTTTATACAAGCCTGAAAAGGTCTGGGACATTGTGAGGGAGTGTGCTGTGCTACATAATGTGGCACAGCTAAGGAATGTGGCTTTACCCCCTGACACTGTTGGTTGTGTAGAATTGCATTGGGGGCATAGTTATCTCACTGTACAGCCTTACCTATGAATTGTGGATCAATTACATATACACTGCTCAAAAAGATTAAGGGAACACTAAAATAACACATCCTAGATCTGAATGAATGAAATATTATTATTAAATACTTTTTTCTTTACATAGTTGAATGTGCTGACAACAAAATCACAAAAATGATCAATGGAAATCAAATTTATCAACCCATGGAGGTCTGGATTTGGAGTCACACTCAAAATTAAAGTGGAAAACCACACTACAGGCTGATCCAACTTTGATGTAATGTCCTTAAAACAAGTCAAAATGAGGCTCAGTAGTGTGTGTGGCCTCCACGTGCCTGTATCAAATCAAATCAAATGTATTTATATAGCCCTTCGTACATCAGCTGATATCTCAAAGTGCTGTACAGAAACCCAGCCTAAAACCCCAAACAGCAAGCAATGCAGGTGTAGAAGCACGGTGGCTAGGAAAAACTCCCTAGAAAGGCCAAAACCTAGGAAGAAACCTAGAGAGGAACCAGGCTATGTGGGGTGGCCAGTCCTCTTCTGGCTGTGCCGGGTGGAGATTATAACAAAACATGGTCAAGATGTTCAAATGTTCATAAATGACCAGCATGGTTGAATAATAATAAGGCAGAATAGTTGAAACTGGAGCAGCAGCACAGTCAGGTGGACTGGGGACAGCAAGGAGTCATCATGTCAGGTATTCCTGGGGCATGGTCCTAGGGCTCAGGTCAGTTGAAACTGGAGCAGCAGCACAGCCAGGTGGACTGGGGACAGCAAGGAGTCATCATGTCAGGTAGTCCTGGGGCATGGTCCTAGGGCTCAGGTCCTGTTAGGGAAGATTCAGAATTGGTTGGTAACATATGTAAGATGTTTTATATTTATCAATGTGTGTAAGTTAATTCTCATCAGAATGGTATTTTGATAATACTGTGGGCAGGGTTGCAGTATCTGTTCTATGTCAAGACTAAGTTGCATGGCCGCTGAGAGGGGAGAGGTCAAAGTGTCATCATGTGTAAGCATATCTTTTGCTCCACTGTGTGTGTGCCAGTTCACTCCCTAGTTTTCCCATCGGAGATGGCAGTGTCTGGAATCATTCTCCTCTCCGTGAGCTTGTCCAGGATTGGTTGTATTTTGAGTTGGTTGTATCTAAATGACAATTTGATATATGCCTGTTGATTTGGAGGATTGGTTTATAGTTCTGGGGTTTGGGAAAGGAGACAAAGCTGAACGATGAATTATGTCTATGCTGTCTTATCCTGTGTGTGTGTCTTTACTATAAAGGACCTCATTTACAATGTGGAAGGGGCTCTCAGAGAATTCACTGAGAGACACTGAATTTATCTGAGAGTCACAGGGTTGTGATAGAGCTCATATAATTAAAGATGGACTTTTATAACTAACTCTGACTTGTGTGTGTGGTTTGCTCCCATGATTTGGTAAATAGAGGAAATTTCCACGACATTTGGCGACGAGGATGGGATGTGAATCTTCACTCGGTGACCGTTCCTACGATCTAGGTAAATAAATCGTGCACGAGGGATCCCCTAAACTTGGGATCTCAGGGAGAACCACACTTCGGGAAACGGAGCAGATGGACCAACCTTTGATCTAAGAGGAAGCGAGCCGAGTGGATACCACATCTCGAACTGAGTTTTTTTTAAAGAAAAAGGTGAGCGAACCACACACAGATTTGAAGTCGAGTTTTTTTATTATGCCTGTTACGTATACTCTGAGCGTGAATTCCTTTGTAAGGAAGGCACCTTGGCGGCGTAAGCAGGGCCGAGTCAGAGGAGAGTAATCTGGGGGTTTTATGGACTCAAAAGATACTCTGCGCTGTCCGGTTGCCAGTGACCAAGAGCCCTCCTGACACTGAATTGATCACAGTGGGGATTTGGTGAGGTCTGTCGGGGTGAGGGGCCAGGGGGTCTGTGTGTTCTAGGTGAAACACAGCACTTGGTGAAGCCCTATTGGAAGAAGGACCTCATTCTGTGCGTCTGTGTGATTTGTCTAAGTGACCCTCAGATGTGGTGAATTCCAATTATTTTAAATGTGCTAGCCAGGTATGCCCTAGGTTTACTCTGTGTGAGTTGGACCGTTCTGTGTGTGCGGGGTAGGGTTACTCTGTGTGAGTCGGACCGTTCTGTGTGAGCGGGGTAGGGTTTACTCTGTGTGGGCAAACCTTTTGATGTTCTGTGTGGACGTCAGAAAAGTTCTATGTGAAAAATCTGACCAATCCTGTGTGGATGATCCTGAAAGTGTGTGAGTAACTAAGATTTCTTAAATTTTATATGGATTCTGTGAATTATTTGAAATTATGATAAATGGTATGTGTGTATAAAGTAATGCTGAAAATGATTAGATACAATTTAAACCACCCATTCGTA
Organism: Oncorhynchus mykiss; assembly: GCF_057628025.1. Taxonomy (NCBI): domain Eukaryota; kingdom Metazoa; phylum Chordata; class Actinopteri; order Salmoniformes; family Salmonidae; genus Oncorhynchus; species Oncorhynchus mykiss. The sequence goes on along the minus strand of NC_143023.1, from coordinate 48,814,673 downwards.
GACGTACGTAGGTTTTGAGTTGATATCTTAAATGGATAATTTGATAAAGATGAAGTTTTTAAGCACTATTACAGTAATCTACACAATCTGGGAAATTGAGCTCTAGAAACTGATTAGAGTGTGTCCACTTTTGGTTATTTTACCCTAACGGTGTAACTATAGAACGCATATTGGATTATCTCCGTCTGGGTGAAACATTTGAAATCAAACTGCCCTTAAGGTCTGAACATGTTATACTTTTTCTTCCCAGTATGAGAGAAGTTGCGGGATTTATTGAATAAACTGTTTTCCATAAAGTTAAAGAGAATTCGAGGGATGCTCGATGTAATTTATAATGTTGTACAAAGCCTAAGGTTTTCCATCAAGCTAATTATCATTGCGTGATTAAAGTGATGTAGTAAAGTAATTGAAATACGTTGCATAAGTAAACATAATCTACTTTTACTGTTTCCTAGTCATTAGTGTCGATTTTTTTATTTGATTGCTAATATATTCATTTGGAATTTGAGAATCATAGCTGGAGCAATGTTTGTACTATTAAAATTGGGCTATTATACTTCTGGGAATTACCGATAGTGACGTGTTTTGATTTTACTTTGTAGATGGGGTTTATATCCAGAGAATTTAGGTTATTGGCAATAGCATTAGTGGTTCAGTGGTAGAATTCTCGCCTGCAACGCGGGAGGCCTGAGTTCCATTCCCAGTCACGGCGCTGGCTGAATTCAGACTTTATGACTGTAAATAATCTATTTGTATGTTTTGCCTGGAAAGTTATGGTCGCTAGTGTTTGTATAAGAGATAAATTGAACGTTTTCAATAGATTGTTTAGGTTAAATTGATAGGCTAATTCAATTTAAAACAATAACGAAGCGAATTCTGATGCAAGACGATGTCTGTTCACTAAATTATCTGCTGGAATAATGTATTGAGAATTGGGTCGTATTTAAATTACTGTATCAATAGAGAAGACAGTTACCTAAGTTAAAGACACTCTGAATGATAGCGGGGAGAGAATGGCGATAGGAAAGTGGTTACCGAAATGTTTTTCATTCTTATAGATTGACTGACGCATGTTATAATTTTGGCGCTGTGTGTGTTATTTTTAAAGAAATATGATACATTTCATAAGTGTGGAGAGCAAAGAGAAGAGGAAGTTATAAAGTTAAGGTTTTAATCTTACGATAGAGGTAAGGGAAAAACGTTGAAATGAGAGGGGTTATATTTTTGCCCAACTGGGGGAAAAAGAAATAGGAAAGTTGAGTTGAAAGTATGGAAGAGAGTGAGTTGTTATGTTGGCTGCTCATTGTCAGGGAAAGTTGCTGGAGGCAGGTAGATTGTTGTAGAATAACGTACATTTGCGTTATTAGTTTGAATATACAATAACCTTACTCTAATTGTTTTGACCGTTGTTCAGGTCCATTTTTTTTCTGTATTTCTAGCAGCTGATTCGCTAGGTGGGCATCATAGATTTGTGGCGTTTATATTTACTGTATTAGGCTATGAGAATTGGGAGACTGGATGTATGAATCATAAAACATCGTAAGGATAGCTTCTGATTGTTATTGATTCTTGGTTTGATTGTTTAAGTAACACCAGTAAATTTGAGCAGGAAAGTTCATGTACTCTAAGGTTATGGTATGTTTCCATTATGTGGAACAATGTCAGGTCATTAAAGGTGATTGCTGGATTGAATAGTACGCCAACCTGTTGACAGAAGACTGAATGGGTATGAATGTTGAAAAGCAAGATTGGGCCAAAGACTGAACTAGTATGTTAAGTGGGGGAGTATCATAGATTTTAATTATAGTGTTGTTATAGTAGTTATATAGTGTAGTCAAAACAATTTCATATGTTTTGGTAAATTAGCTAGGTTGAATTTGGTATTTGAGTTCCTTTATTATTTGCTTTTTAAAAGAAAGGTTGGAATCAAGTATGATGCCTTGGCACTTAAAATCAGATACCACCAGGAGCTTTTTACATCAGTAGTTGTTTTTTGAGGAACATGCAGACTGTGTTTTATTTTATTGAGATGTAAACATGAGTCACTTAGCTATTTTGTCATCTGAATCATTATAGAAGTGAGTTCTTGTGTAGTTTGTTATTTGCATGAATTTATCACTGTATCATCTGCATACATTGGAATTTCAGACCCTGTACAGACTAAAGGAAGTTCATTAATGGATGTGCTGAACAGTATTGACCTTTGTGGATATCAGTGGGGAAAAAAATTAAGTTTACTTTTATTTTACGATGATGAGACAGCACCGACTTTTGAAGGATTTTAGATTTGTTAAAAAAAATCAGAATTGTTTTTTTACAAAATTTATATCAACAGATTGAAATTATTAGGTTGCTGATTAAGAGTTTTTTTTAAGAGTTGATTTAACTTATCATGCATATACATTGATTTGATTAAAACTTATGATTAATGATTTGAGGTACAGTGGAATTATCATTAGGTTTGGTTTATAGTTCACGTTTGAGTTTCTGAATCAATGTAGTGTAAATGAATACTAAGTGTTTTTGTGTTTTCTTCGGGAAAATTGATATTTCACTGTCTCTCTCTGGAATGTGTCCAGGGAATATACTCTTGGGGAGAGTGAGTGAAATTGGGGCACTCACCACATTGGGATTGTAATGAGTTTTTATTTTCTGACTTTTCATTACACACGCAAATTCTTTTGATAAAGGAATGTTCTGGGAACATGGAATTATGAAAATGTTTGGAACTAGTTGATTATTGTTTGCAAATTGTTTTATATAGTGCAAAACACTGCTTTGAAGGGTTTTGTATGACCTATGACCTTCTGATGACTTTCCGTTGTGGCTTGATCACCCGCATTGGAAAGCCATTTGGAAAATAAATGTATGGTCATTTGTAATACTGCTTTCAAAATAATTTGTGTAATTGGTAAATATGTTTCTTAATCCATATTTGTAATTTGGACCAGTGTGAAGAGGGCATTGCTTTTAACTAAGGGTATGCTGCTTTAAGTCTATTTTCCTATGACCATAGGGGTTAAATAATTTTTCTTTGTGTAGTTTTTCTTCAGTTTAGTGATTTTCATTTGATTAGGTTAGCTGAAATTTTGTTTTACATTACTCTCATACGGAGAGATGTGTGTAAAACATGGGGGAGGATTCCGTTTTTTGAGGGTTTGAATTGAAGTTATGCAACTTAAGTGATATGTGAATGAGTGTATTGTATTGTTGAGTGTATTGTATTGTTGAGTGTATTGTATTGTTGTGTTTGTTTTGTTCTATTCCCGAGGGGTATAGGTCTAATTTCTTGATCCTGGGCTCTACGATGGAGTTGACAGTGAGATGGGGAGTATAAACCAATTTGAAAGAATAGTTTCAATAGAATGTTTTGATATTCTCTGTGAAATATGTTTAGATATGTGTGTTAAGAATAATTGGTAAAAGTAATCATTTATCATGTAGTTAATGAACTGAACTAAACTGTTGTTCTGATCTGTTCTTTCGAGGTTATCATGAAGGGTGACATCAGACGGTATCTTAATGCATGGAAGAGATCATTTGGACCGAATGGTGTGTGTACCTCAAAACCCCCTCTAACTGGCTGAAGAAGAGAGACAAAGGCATTGAAGGAGGCTTTCCAAACCACTTCTACCGAGAGAAAAGAACCAAGCCAGAAATTGGTGTACGGTATCAGATCTAAGCTATCAACTGCTTTTCTTTCATGGTTCTCTCATACTGTGAGAATCCACTTGGAGTGATCATGGAGAAAGATCTGTTCTAACATTTTTCTTATGATGCTGGTATGTTGGTTGACGAATGGACAAGACATAAGTGGTAAAGATGAGACATTGAAATTGGGACATTATCAAGGGCCGTCCACTTTGAACTGTAAAGCTATTTGAAGAAAAACGAAGATGCCAGAAGATGCCGTGCCTGAGAGGGGGGGGTTTAATCTAACTGTGCCATTAAAATTGTTTATACTTTTGTGGTATCAGATTGATTGAAGAGGTCTACACCATGTAAATTGTAGTAATTTAGATTAAGAATGCATTGAGATACTGATCTGTATTAAAATCATGATTAAAAAAGTTAATAGTAGAATTATGGGATAATTATACTGTATGTAAATCTGCTAATATTGATGTGTGTTAAATTGAGGTTTTTACTTTGAGTGATAAGACAAATTTGAATCACTGAGGAGTGCTAAATATTCTAAATATTGGTTTGATAAATAGTTGGGTTGTTACTTATGATTTGTAATATGAATGATTTCAATGACCTATTCTCTATTCCTGAGTATATTTCTGAGCATGAGTACTTAGAGGGATGTCTGTCCTATATGTTGTGAGGAGGCCTGTGTTTAGACACTGGTTCTCATGTAATTGAAAGAGCATAAATATGTTATGATTATTCTGTGTTATTAGACATGTGCAAGGTTGTCTTGTAGAATAAAGGTTGTTGTAATCTTAGTTTCAGAAGGGAGAAAGCTTACATATAAGCTAAGGTATTTGACATTGAGGGGATTTGAATTTTAAAATATTGAGTATGTTACTATTCTGATTCTTCAAAAGGAACTGAGTCCCTTGAGAGGGGAATGTTAGGGAAGATTCAGAATTGGTTGGTAACATATGTAAGATGTTTTATATTTATCAATGTGTGTAAGTTAATTCTCATCAGAATGGTATTTTGATAATACTGTGGGCAGGGTTGCAGTATCTGTTCTATGTCAAGACTAAGTTGCATGGCCGCTGAGAGGGGAGAGGTCAAAGTGTCATCATGTGTAAGCATATCTTTTGCTCCACTGTGTGTGTGCCAGTTCACTCCCTAGTTTTCCCATCGGAGATGGCAGTGTCTGGAATCATTCTCCTCTCCGTGAGCTTGTCCAGGATTGGTTGTATTTTGAGTTGGTTGTATCTAAATGACAATTTGATATATGCCTGTTGATTTGGAGGATTGGTTTATAGTTCTGGGGTTTGGGAAAGGAGACAAAGCTGAACGATGAATTATGTCTATGCTGTCTTATCCTGTGTGTGTGTCTTTACTATAAAGGACCTCATTTACAATGTGGAAGGGGCTCTCAGAGAATTCACTGAGAGACACTGAATTTATCTGAGAGTCACAGGGTTGTGATAGAGCTCATATAATTAAAGATGGACTTTTATAACTAACTCTGACTTGTGTGTGTGGTTTGCTCCCATGATTTGGTAAATAGAGGAAATTTCCACGACAGTCCTCCGAGAGAGAGAAAGAGAGAAGGAGAGAATTAGAGAACGCACACTTAGATTCACACAGGACACCGAATAGGACAGGAGAAGTACTCCAGATATAACAAACTGACCCTAGCCCCCCGACACATAAACTACTGCAGCATAAATACTGGAGGCTGAGACAGGAGGGGTCAGGAGACACTGTGGCCCACTCCGAGGACACCCCCGGACAGGGCCAAACAGGAAGGATATAACCCCACCCACTTTGCCAAAGCACAGCCCCCACACCACTAGAGGGATGTCTTCAACCACCAACTTACCATCCTGAGACAAGGCTGAGTATAGCCCACAAAGACCTCCGCCACGGCACAACCCAAGGGGGGGGGGGGGGGGGATGTGGATGACCACATCAGTGACTCAACCCACTCAGGTGACGCTCCCCCTCCAGGGACGCCATTTTTAAGCTGTTTGCTTAAAAATTCTAGGGACAATTAGGAGGCCTGCATCTTGTGACCGTAGCATACGTGTAGGTATGTACGGCAGGACCAAATCAGAGAGATAGGTAGGAGCAAGCCCATGTAATGCTTTGTAGGTTAGCAGTAAAACCTTGAAATCAGCCCTTGCTTTGACAGGAAGCCAGTGTAGAGAGGCTAGCACTGGAGTAATATGATAAATTTTTTTGGTTCTAGTCAGGATTCTAGCAGCCGTATTTAGCACTAACTGAAGTTTATTTAGTGCTTTATCCGGGTAGCCGGAACGTAGAGCATTGCAGTAGTCTAACCTGGAAGTGACAAAAGCATGGATTAATTTTTCTGCATCATTTTTGGACAGAAAGTTTCTGATTTTTGCAATGTTACGTAGATGGAAAAAAGCTGTCCTTGAAATGGTCTTGATATGTTCTTCAAAAGAGAGATCAGGGTCCAGAGTAACGCCGAGGTCCTTCACAGTTTTATTTGAGACGACTGTACAACCATTAAGATTAATTGTCAGATTCAACAGAAGATCTCTGTTTCTTGGGACCTAGAACAAGCATCTCTGTTTTGTCCGAGTTTAAAAGTAGAAAGTTTGCAGCCATCCACTTCCTTATGTCTGAAACACATTCTTCTAGCAAGGGCAATTTTGGGGCTTCACCATGTTTCATTGAAATGTACAGCTGTGTGTCATCCGCATAGCAGTGAAAGTTAACATTATGTTTTCGAATAACATCCCCAAGAGGTAAAATATATAGTGAAAACAATAGTGGTCCTAAAACGGAACCTTGAGGAACACCGAAATTTACAGTTGATTTGTCAGAGGACAAACCATTCACAGAGACAAACTGATATCTTTCCGACAGATAAGATCTAAACCAGGCCAGAACTTGTCCGTGTAGACCAATTTGGGTTTCCAATCTCTCCAAAAGAATGTGGTGATCGATGGTATCAAAAGCAGCACTAAGGTCTAGGAGCACGAGGACAGATGCAGAGCCTCGGTCCGATGCCATTAAAATGTAATTTACCACCTTCACAAGTGCCGTCTCAGTGCTATGATGGGGTCTAAAACCAGACTGAAGCATTTCGTATACATTGTTTGTCTTCAGGAAGGCAGTGAGTTGTTGCGCAACAGCCTTTTCTAAAATTTTTGAGAGGAATGGAAGATTCGATATAGGCCGATAGTTTTTTATATTTTCTGGGTCAAGGTTTGGCTTTTTCAAGAGAGGCTTTATTACTGCCACTTTTAGTGAGTTTGGTACACATCCGGTGGATAGAGAGCCGTTTATTATGTTCAACATAGGAGGGCCAAGCACAGGAAGCAGCTCTTTCAGTAGTTTAGTTGGAATAGGGTCCAGTATGCAGCTTGAAGGTTTAGAGGCCATGATTATTTTCATCATTGTGTCAAGAGATATAGTACTAAAACACTTGAGCGTCTCTCTTGATCCTAGGTCCTGGCAGAGTTGTGCAGACTCAGGACAACTGAGCTTTGAAGGAATACGCAGATTTAAGGAGGAGTCCGTAATTTGCTTTCTAATAATCATAATCTTTTCCTCAAAGAAGTTCATGAATTTATCACTGCTAAAGTGAAAGTCATCCTCTCTTGGGGAATGCTGCTTTTTAGTTAGCTTTGCGACAGTATCAAAAAGGAATTTCGGATTGTTCTTATTTTCCTCAATTAAGTTCGAAAAATAGGATGATCGAGCAGCAGTAAGGGCTCTTCGGTACTGCACAGTACTGTCTTTCCAAGCTAGTCGGAAGACTTCCAGTTTGGTGTGGCGCCATTTCCGTTCCAATTTTCTGGAAGCTTGCTTCAGCGCTCGGGTATTTTCTGTGTACCAGGGAGCTAGTTTCTTATGAGAAATGTTTTTAGTTTTTAGGGGTGCAACTGCATCTAGGGTATTGCGCAAGGTTAAGTTGAGTTCCTCAGTTAGGTGGTTAACTGATTTTTGTCCTCTGGCGTCCTTGGGTAGACAGAGGGAATCTGGAAGGACATCAAGGAATCTTTGTGTTGTCTGTGAATTTATAGCACGACTTTTGATGATCCTTGGTTGGGGTCTGAGCAGATTATTTGTTGCAATTGCAAACGTAATAAAATGGTGGTCCGATAGTCCAGGATTATGAGGAAAAACATTAAGATCCACAACATTTATTCCATGGGACAAAACTAGGTCCAGCGTATGACTGTGACAGTGAGTGGGTCCAGAGACATGTTGGACAAAACCCACTGAGTCGATGATGGCTCCGAAAGCCTTTTGGAGTGGGTCTGTGGACTTTTCCATGTGAATATTAAAGTCACCAAAGATTAGAATATTATCCGCTATGACTACAAGGTCCGATAGGAATTCAGGGAACTCAGTGAGGAACGCTGTATATGGCCCAGGAGGCCTGTAAACAGTAGCTATAAAAAGTGATTGAGTAGGCTGCATAGATTTCATGACTAGAAGCTCAAAAGACGAAAACGTCATTTTTTTTTTTGTAAATTGAAATTTGCTATCGTAAATGTTAGCAACACCTCCGCCTTTGCGGGATGCACGGGGGATATGGTCACTAGTGTAGCCAGGAGGTGAGGCCTCATTTATCACAGTAAATTCATCAGGCTTAAGCCATGTTTCAGTCAGGCCAATCACATCAAGATTATGATCAGTGATTAGTTCATTGACTATAATTGCCTTTGAAGTAAGAGATCTAACATTAAGTAGCCCTATTTTGAGATGTGAGGTATCATGATCTCTTTTAATAATGGCAGGAATGGAGGAGGTCTTTATTCCAGTGAGATTGCTAAGGCGAACACCGCCATGTTTAGCTTTGCCCAACCTAGGTCGAGGCACAGACACGGTCTCAATGGTGATAGCTGAGCTGACTACACTGACTGTGCTAGTGGCAGACTCCACTATGCTGGCAGGCTGGCTAACAGCCTGCTGCCTGGCCTGCACCCTATTTCATTGTGGAGCTAGAGGAGTTAGAGCCCTGTCTATGTTGGTAGATAAAATGAGAGCACCCCTCCAGCTAGGATGGAGTCCGTCACTCCTCAGCAGGTCAGGCTTGGTCCTGTTTGTGGGTGAGTCCCAGAAAGAGGGCCAATTATCTACAAATTCTATCTTTTGGGAGGGGCAGAAAACAGTTTTCAACCAGCGATTGAGTTGTGAGACTCTGCTGTAGAGCTCATCACTCCCCCTAACTGGGATGTATGACCTCCCTACAACGCCTGGGAATGCTCCTGATGAGGTGGCGGAAGGTCTCCTGAGGGATCTCCTCCCAGACCTGGACTAAAGCATCCGCCAACTCCTGGACAGTCTGTGGTGCAACGTGGCGTTGGTGGATGGAGCGAGACATGTCCCAGGTGTGCTCAATTGGATTCAGGTCTGGGGAACGGGCGGGCCAGTCCATAGCATCAATGCCTTCCTCTTGCAGGAACTGCTGACACACTCCAACCACATGAGGTCTAGCATTGTCTTGCATTAGGAGGAACCCAGGAGGAACCTAGGGCCAACCGCACCATAATATCTCGGTACCTTATGGCAGTCAGGCTACCTCTGGCGAGCACATGGAGGGCTGTGCGGCCCCCCAAAGAAATGCCACCCCACACCATGACTGACCCACCGCCAAACCGGTCATGCTGGAGGATGTTGCAGGCAGCAGAACGTTCTCCACGGCGTCTCCAGACTCTGTCACTTGCTCAGTGTGAACCTGCTTTCATCTGTGAAGAGCACAGGGCACCAGTGGCGAATTTGCCAATCTTGGTGTTCTCTGGCAAATGCCAAACGTCCGGCACGGTGTTGGGCTGTAAGCACAACCCCCACCTGTGGACGTCGGGCCCTCATACCACCCTCATGGAGTCTGTTTCTGACCGTTTGAGCAGACACATGCGCATTTGTGGCCTGCTGAGGTCATTTTGCAGGGCTCTGGCAGTGCTCCTCCTGCTCCTCCTTGCACAAAGGCGGAGGTAGCGGTCCTGCTGCTGGGTTGTTACCCTCCTCCACGTCTCCTGATGTACTGGCCTGTCTCCTGGTAGCGCCTCCATGCTCTGGACACTCCGCTGACAGACACAGCAAACCTTCTTGCCACAGCTCGCATTGATGTGCCATCCTGGATGAGCTGCACTACCTGAGCCACTTGTGTGGGTTGTAGACTCCGTCTCATGCTACCACTAGAGTGAAAGCACCGCCAGCATTAAAAAGTGACCAAAACATCAGCCAGGAAGCATAGGAACTGAGAAGTGGTCTGTGGTTACCACCTGCAGAACCGCTCCTTTATTGGGGGTGTCTTGCTAATTGCCTATAATTTCCACCTGTTGTCTATTCCATTTGCACAACAGCATGTGAAATGTATTGTCAATCAGTGTTGCTTCCTAAGTGGACAGTTTGATTTCACAGAAGTGTGATTGACTTGGAGTTACATTGTGTTGTTTAAGTGTTCCCTTTATTTTTTTGAGCAGTGTACTTTCCTGCAACCCAGCTCACCCAATGTGGTACGGATCTGCTACTTTTATTCCATTATTTCATTACAACTGGAACATCCATCAGGAGCTAGTCAGCTAACTAGCTACTAGTCTTTGTTAGCCACGGCTAGCAGTCTTCACCTTTTTCTCGATCACCAGCCAGCCTTAGATCGGACAACACCTGCCAGTCTGCACAGCGCGATATCAACCCAGAGCATATCGGACTGCTTCTCTCTACCACCGGATTCTCTCTATCACCGGATTCCTGCCACTCTGGATCATTACACCGGATCATCGTAGCTAGCTAGCTGCAAACAAGTGGCTACTGTTAGCTAACACCTCTGTCCTGAAGCAAGCACCAGCTATCCTTGAGCTAGCGACGAGCTAGGCCCATATACCAACTAATTATAGGGCTACAATACCACCTTTGCCAATTGGCCTGGACCCTTTGTCGACACTGAGCCCTGCCGATCCATCATGACTGGACTGCCGAGATGATCGCCCGATGTGGTCTCAACAGGTTATTCTGTTACGATGTCGCCGAAGAACCATCTACTAGCCCCGGCCCGCTAGCTATTCTGAATGCTGTGTCCCCTGCTCGCCTAGCGTAGTAGTGACTACTGAACGGCACCCTGACTCACCTATTGCTGCTCTTTTGACCCTATGATCACTCGGCCACACAGCTGATGCCACCTGGACTGTTTCAATAACAGGGTACCTCATTTTGTTTATCTGTCGGCCCCAGCCTAGAACTCAAGTCCTGTATGTACCTAACTGACCCGCTCTGCCCATTCATCGCCATTTACCCATTGTTGTCTTAGCTCTCCTGATCAACACCTGTGATTGCTTTATGCCTCTCTCTAATGTCAATATGCCTTGTCTACTGCTGTCTTGGCTAATTCTTATTGTTTTATTTCAATGTGGTGGAGCTGCCTCCACTATTCCAGCACCATTTCAACTTAAACATTTCAAAATAATCAAATCACATATTGCTTAGTGTAATACAGTGACAACTAAAAGATACAGGGGGAAAATGTTGTCCAATCAACGTAAGCTAAATATGATGTGGCTTGTCCATGGTTGTGATTTGTGTGTGCGTGTACCCTACTTGTAGAGAAACGCCAATGACTTTCATGTTGCCAAAACGGTCTATGACTCTGTCATACAGTACATGCTTTTAGTTTTTGTTGTCCTAGGCTACCTGGCGAAAATACTTTCTCGCTAGCTTAACTTATTTTCATAGGCAACAATGTGCCAGTCCAGCTAGTTAACATTAGCCTACTACATCTACAGTAGCTGCATATTGAACTTCCATCCTCTCAGGCCAGGGGCACAATGTATGAATTTATGGTTGGATCAGAATAGTCGTTATAATCGTTGGCCAAATCCCTATCTCCATCCATGGCTAATTTAGGAATGTGATGATTTTAGCTAGCTAGCTAGCTAGCCACCGAAGCACAACAAGATGCAACAATTCAAATTTTTTCTGTAAATGGCGATCTGTTTTTGATGTGGTGTGAAGTTAAATCCAAACTGGCTTCCTATGACTTCTGTTCCACAAGGCAACCAAAAAGAAGGCACTGGCTGTCGTTGACGAACCCTCCCACCCTCTACACCCTCAGTTCGAGAGGCTTTCTTCGGGCCAGTGCTTCAGAACGCCCATGGCCAAGAAGAATGTGTTCAAACATGAATTTGTTCCTTATGCTGTTGGACTACTAAAAAAGTAAAGTAAATTATATTGGTATCTGGACTTATCTAGTGCAGTTGGGACAGTGGTTGTTGTGAGTGAATGTATTAATGTCCTCTGTTGTTGTGTATGCAACATGATGCACTGACTGGTTTAAATGTGTATGATGTGAGAATGTATGTGTATGTGATTGTTTTAATGAAGGTGATGCCAAAGAAAAATGGCCATCCTGGATGGACAATAAAGTTTTATTCAAAGACACTTTTTTTGGTGTGCCAGGACTATTTACAGTTGAGATCGCTCAGTTTAGCTCATCGGTGATTGGCTGTTATTTTATTAAATATTTTTGGTCAATCCTTGGTGGAAGCCTTGCTTCCCTTGGCACCCATGAGAACACACCACTGATTGTGACATAGCTACGCAGCTCTGAGACCAACATCCAAAGGGAATGGCCCAAACACGCACCTCCCCACAATTCCTAACCAACAAGTCTCCAGTACGCGGCCTCTATACATTTGAATTTGTTGACAGTTGGAGAATTTGCTGGAGCTGCACTGAGAATTCGAAAAGTATGAATGTCAACAGTACAATATTCTAGAACACTGCTGTGTGTACCCATACAGTACTCTGATAGACCCTTTAAAGTAAATAAGATGTTTTCATTGTCACATAATGTAGGCAACACCAGATAGGTGCAATGAAATGTGTTGTTTTACAGGGTCATCCATGTACAGCGCCCCTGGAGCAAATCAGGGTAAGTGCCTTGCTCAAGGGCACATTGAATGTGCTGTTCTGTGCCAATTACTGTGAATCTTCAGCATTATTAAAACACCTAAACTGTAATAGAGTACCACAGTATGAGTCATAATACCCATTGTTATCAAAACGTCACACCAGGGTAAGCCTATGTGAAACACATCCCTTATTTGAAGTGTTTCTAAAGTTATTGTGCAATTTTTATATAAAGGCTACATTGAGGTTTTTCTTTCATTATTTTAGGCTTTCTGACATTAGTGCGTAAACTTAATCTTTAGGGCCTAACTGTAGGCATGCCAAATAGCCTACATGCCAATCGCCAAATGCTTTTGGTTAAACAGGTTGATCCCCAAAGACAATAACTGAAAAACCTGTGAAATGGAGAGTTGAAAATAAAGAGAAGGGAGGGTCAGAAAAGTAACTTAATGTTTGAGAAAGATTTGGTAAAGTGGTTAATGAGGATGACTGCAGTGCCTATGTTATGTGTGACGATTGTGAGGTGCTGTAGCCTACAAATTCTACAGTCACAAGATGGGACTTCAAATAAGGCCTATGGCACTTCAAGGGAACTGTAGCCAACTGTTCAGATGGGTTAAATGGGAACTGAAATCTGGACATTGAATGAAGGTCTATAACGTCTCACATAGCTTTAACATTAACTCCTGCATAATTAAGTAATATGATACGCCAAATTTAGGCTACAGTGAAGAAATCAGATTTCCTTCAGCATCTTGAGAGAATGCAAATGCTCAGACAGGCCTACCATCTGTATAGGTGATATCTGTATTAGCATTATAAAAGCTGATAGTATTTCAACCACAAAATATGCACCCAAGCCAAACTGAAATCATTTAAGAAACATGTTGCGTCATTTTCAAAGCTTTCGATTTCCTTACAACCGGTCAAGCTGATGTCATTTGACATTTTACACAGAAAACTTTCCTGGGTTATTGCATTTTGTCCCCCCATCCCTAAACGTCTTTGCGCCCTGAAAGAAGCAGAGATGATATATAAACTTTACTGCTGTCAACTGGATAAAAGCATTCATTCTATCTACAGTATTTATGACATTATTCTGGTGAGAAAGGGTTCATTTGTTGATGTGTGCAGAGGGTCCCTGGTTCGTGCGAGGGGACGGTCTAAAGTTATACTGTTACACATGGGTCAGCTGTTTGTTCACCTGCAGCTGCCCACAATTGCTAATAACCCATCCACAACCACCGGACTATATGTGATCAAGTGAAAATCTGAGGCTCACACACACACACGACCCGCTAATATAGAAAAAAATGCTATAGGCTACAGTCAGAAACGGCGGAACGTTTTTTTTTACTGGAGGTGCAGAGCAAGGGGAACCACTACTTCAAGGTCTCAGAGCAAGTGAAGTCACCGATTGAAACGCTATTTAGCACGCACCACCGATGACTAGCTAGCCGTTTCACATCCGTTACACTCACCCCCCTTTTGACCTCCTCCTTTTCCGCAGCAACCAGTGATCCGGGTAAACAGCATCAATGTAACAGTATAACTTTAGACCGTCCCATCGCCCATACCCGGGCACAAACCAGGGACCCTCTGCACACATCAACAACAGTCACCCACGAAGCATCGTTACCCATCGCTCCACAAAATCCACGGCCTTTGCAGAGCAAGGGGAACCACTACTTCAAGGTCTCAGAGCAAGTGACGTCACCGATTGAAACGCTATTTAGCGCGCCCCACCGCTGACTAGCTAGCCGTTTCACATCCATTACACATGCACCACTAGGAGGTATGGCTACACGAGAAGAGCTGGAGATTAACTCCAGTTATATATTAACTTCAAGAAACAGTGTGGACGTAATTGTGTTGGGAAAGTTTGCTTTCTGTGTTGCACTGAAGAAATCCCCTCACAATGGCCCTCTGCCAAAGGTCATATTTGCTCAGTTCTTCTATTTCTATTTGGTTTGTTTTACGTAGACTTTGGAGACCTCATATTAGTGCCTCATTAATTTAGTCTGGGACCTCAAGGCAAGGCAAAAAAACAAACACTTTTGAATTCATGTGATATTGCATAACGGTATGGATCTAAAGATAGGCTACATTATAGATTGACCATCTATCAGGCTATTATCAAATAAAACCAAGAGAAGAGCCAATAAATAGTGTTAGTGGTTGGGTCAGCCAGTTGGACTGTGCAGTGGGTAAATGACCTTTGTGTTAAATCTCCAGCTCATCAGTGCTTGTTTGAACCCACACAAAAGGAAGATATAGATGGTGTGACACTTTTTGAAGATTTTCGCCAGGATTTCTGTAGGATATTCCATATTCGGTCTAGTGAACAGATGTTCGCTATGATAACCTTGTGCTATCTACACATTCAGTCAAAGATCAACCAAATCAAATCACAATGAGAAAAGTTTAACACTTTAGCCCAAGACACGCTCTGACAGTAGTGGAGTGACTAAGTATAAAAGAAGACAGACTGATTTTGAGCAGCTTAATCTGTATTAGCCTATAGGCTAAAGGGGAATCAAGAACATTTGGGTTAAATTCAAATCATTCTTGGCTATTCAGTTGTATTGTTGCCTGCCCTTAATTGTATTCACAAGAAATAAAGACAGACCTATTCTGCATTAATTGTAACCTGTCTCCAGAATACATCTGAACACTCTTCAAATGTTCAAAAGAGAAACCATGGGGGAGATGTTTGAACCTGAAAGGGTCGTTACATTATGAATCACATAAGAAGAGTATTAGTGAAGCTATGAGTTATATAATATATATTTTATAGTCTTTACTTATACGGATTAGAAAATTAATATCTATATAGATCTATGTCAGTAATATAGATATTCCTATTCACTATAAATATTCTAAAGAAAATCTTTGACACAGTGAAGAGTGGCACAGTTATCTTTGAGTAAACTAAATGACGAAAACGACACATTTGGTGACGCAATGGGATTATGTGTATGCTGATCCAGAAGGAAGTGACGACAAAAGCGGCCACCACAAAATTTTCGTTCGCGTCCCCTGAAATTATTTTCGAGGCAACGTTATACAGGTAAATTAGGTGGCAACACAGTAGCTTTTCCACAAACTGGACGTTGCGTGGAGAGACAAGTATTTATGTAGCACAACCTAAGAGGAGAGTCGCCTTATGTGATCAACCCGTCGTTTACAAGCCAATTATATGCGACTTTGACGACGCTCACATTTGATTTTTTTTGTTGTTCGCGATTCATCACTCTAGACGGAATGCCCATGTGTCCAGGTTGAAGTAGCTAACGTAAACTACAGTAGCTAGCCTGGAGAGCTGTGGACACTGGGTCTGGCTTTTATAGGCTATCATCAGTGGTTTGCAAATGGCGTAATGACTATCATTTATGTAACTATCCAGTTGAGCACAGTCTGACGTTGAACTGGTGTATTTAGCTATCTTATTCGCAGTGACATAACATTTGCGGGGTATGAACAGTTGGAATAAGTGATACATTTCTTAGATTTGCGGTGGGTGGAAAATGGCTAGCTAGCTAGCGATATGTTTTTTTTTATTTTTCTTTCAGCAATGTATCACTACAACAACGTTATTATAGCAACATTTGTAGCAAGTCATCGCGTTGATATAAATGTATACATTGTGTCAAGTTTGCTAGTCGTGTTGGCATGAACTGCCTGGCCCGGGCATTTACAAGGTCAATTAGAGAAAAAAGCTCGGATGGGAAAGCCCAAGGTTAATTTCGTAACGGGTTCAATTTATATCTGTATTTGTGACAATGATTTCCCTTTGTAGCCAATTCAATTGCAGTAATTAAATTTGGTAACAGAATCGTACGTTTTTATCACTTAATAAACCACATAGCTATCAGTAAAAACGCGAACTAGTTGGAAGGTTTTAGTTCACACAAGTAAAGGTAGATTATCATCCCTGTATGAGGGAGAGAAATGAGGAAAATATCTTAAAGCTATGTGGGTTTTTGGTAACAGAATTAAAGGGATACTTCGGGATTTTGGCAATGAGGCCAGTCATCTACTCCTCACGAGTCCGATGATACCATTTTTCTGTCTCTGTGTCCAGTATGAAGGTAGTTTCATGATCCAATGCTAACTACCGTTAGCGCAATGAATGGGAGTCTATGGGTATATAGACTTTCAGTCATTGCGCTATCGCTAGTCAGCTGTTGTGCTAGTTAGGATCTTCCTTCAAACTGCACGCGGATCAATAACATGGTATCCATGAGTTCTGACTCTGGGGAAGTAGATAAAGAGCCTCATTGCCAAAACCCCAAAGTATTTCTTTAAGGTCCAGGGCAATATTTCTTAAACTACACAAGGCAAATTATTTCTCAATAACTAAATATAGAATTGTTATTAGTGGGGTAGGGGTCTAAAGCATTATGTTTTGATGTATTTCTAGTACCTATTTAATGGGATATTTAGGCAACGAGGCCCCTTTATCTAACTCGTGGATACCATTTTTAATGTCAAACGTACAGCATGAAGGAACTTAGTGGTAGTTTTGCGAGCCAATCCTAACTAGCGTTTGCGCAATGACTCGAAGTCTATGGTATCTGCTATCATACTAGCAAATACAATAGACATGAATTGAAATCTATTGTAGGGTTTCCCAAACTCAGTCCAAAAATCTAAATCTTTGCTTATTCCTAACTTTTAGGATGGAAAATCTTTGAAATAGTTTTATATATGCTGTAATTTCTCAAATATAGACTCCTAACTTTCATTTCTCACCAGCTTTAACATGCTCCCATGAACTTCACAAGTGCTTTTCAATTAACGGTGTGTTTTGCTATCTCAACCTGCTTTCAGATGCTGACAGACTTGGGTGGGGCTGTTTTGGATGACACGCAGTGAAATAACAGAAGAAATTCTCAGGATATAGCTATCTACTCAACCTAGGGATCCAGAACACAATGACCAAGCCCGACTCGAAGAGGAGCAGCGTGGCTCTTGTCACTGGCAAACCTGCCAATGCTGCAGAGGAGCAGGTCAATAATGGCTCATCTGACCCTTCAGTGTCTGGTTCTCCCCACCACGCATTGACCCCGGCGACTCCAACCAAACACAAATCTGCTAAACAAGTCTCCCGAGACAACCTTTCTAGACGAAACACGGAGTCTGAAGTATTCGACGATGGAACCAACACCTTTTTCTGGTGAGTGCTGCTGATCAATGGCAGGTCATTTTATTCTCCCAAACTGAAGGCTGTCATTGTTGGCTATTGACGTGACAGTGCCTGGGGCTCTTTAGAAGGTGACAGCTCTGCCTTTTATGTGGGCTATGAATTCAAGGTTAATTGTAAATTTGTCACATGCCACTGGAATACAAGCTCAGACAGGTTTTTCATGCCCCCATGTATTTGTGATGGACATTGAGTATTTTTGGTGAGACAGATCTTTTGTCTCTGTTAAACTGAAAGCGACATACCTAAAAAGTTACCTACCATTATCTCCGATTGTGAAATGTGAGTTCAATAAAAAAAAAAAAGTAGAGCTTTTTTTTAACACTTTGCAAAAGTGAGTATGGACAAGAATGAGGCTCTCCTCTCTAACTATTGTTCCTGCAGCCCGGAATTACCATCTTCAGATAAGGTTTTTTCTAAGATATCTCCAGATAATTGTTGTCTGGAGCTCAACGTATTAGTAGCAGTATGCAAATCAGAGAGACAAATTAGCTCTTTCACAGATGTGATTTGGATCAAATCTAAAATAAAATGATATTTTTCACATGCGCCAAAAAAAACAGATTTAGACTTAACTGTGAAATGCTTACTTATGAGCCCTTCCCAACGACGGAGAGTAAAATAAATTATAATAAAAGAAAATAGTAACACAAGGAATAAAATGCACACGCTGGAGCTATATACAGGGAGTACCAGTACCAGATCAATGTGCGGTATTTGAGGTAGATTTGTACATGAAGGCAGTGTAAAGTGACGAGGCATCAGGATAGATAAGAGTCAAATGAAGAACGGCGTTGCGGCAGCATATAAGTGTTTATTCAAAGTATTTGTACCCCTTGACTTATTCCACATTTTGTTGTTACAGCCTGAATTCAAAATTGATGACATATTTTTTTTTTCTCACCCCCATCTGTACACAATACCCCATGATGACAAAGTGAAAATAATTTTCAATACATTTGCTAAAATGTCTAACAACATAAATACATATCTAATTTATGTAAATATTCAAACCCGTGAGTCAATACTTTGTAGAAGCACCATTGGCAGTGATCACAGCTGTGAGTCTTTCTGGACAAGCCTCTAAGAGCTGTCTACACCTGAATTGTGCAACATTTGCCCATTTTTATTCATTTCAAAATTCCTTCAGCTCTGTGTGAAATTAGTTTTTTATTTAGAATAGACTATTATCATGCACATGTCTTGAAATGGGGGCAGGGGAAACAATACATGTGTATGCGAATAGAGGATGCTTTTCTCGTGGTTAATTTTCATGACAACTACGTAGGCTATACTCATGTTGTAAAGATAAGCAATGTGATTTAATATTTGCTCAATATTAGGAAAGTTGAGAAATCAACATAGTAGGCCTAGCCTATAGAATTCTGATGGGACCCTCTTTTTAAGAGGCCATCACTGTTTTCTCATGGAATTGCATAGCCTTTTTGATTACGTTTACATTGATGTCAGAGTGATTAGAAGGACAATAGAGTGCTGAGTACCAGGCAGGTAACAAGTTTGGTAGGCTACTAATGACCATCGACAGCATCCGAGCTTTGAGAAGTCTGATTACCGTGATTAAACGGTCACATGGAATACCTACTACTATACCCCGTTCACAGGCACTTCAATATTTTGTCTTGCCCATTCACCCTCAATGGTACACTTACACAATCCATGTCTCAATTGTCTCGAGGCTTAAAAATCCTTCTTTAATCTGTCTCCTCCCTTTCTTATAGACTAATTTTGAAGTTGATTTAACAATTGACGTCAATAAGGGATCATAGCTTTCACCTAGTCAGTCTGTCATGGAAAAAGCAGGTGTGTTTTGTATATCTCTGTTATCCATGGGAATAATACATGTTATAACTGTTTACATACACCTTAGCCAAATACGTTTAAACTCAGTTTTTCACACTTCCTGACATTTAATCCTAGTAAAAATTCCCTATTTTAGGTCAGTTAGGATCACCACTTATTTTAATGTGAAATGTCTGAATAATAGTAGTGATTTATTTCAGCTTTTATTTATTTCATCACATTCCCAGTGGGAACACACTTAATTAGTATTTGGTAGCATTGCCTTTAAATTGTTTAACTTGGGTCAAACATTTCAGGTAGCCTTCCACAATCTTCCCACAATAAGTTGGGTGAATTTTGGCCCATTCCTCCTGACAGAGCTGGTGTAACTGAGTCAGGTTTGTAAGCCTCCTTGCTCACACACACTTTTTCAGTTCTGCCCACAAATGTTCTATGGGATTGAGGTCAGGGGTTTGTGATGGCCATTCCAATATTGAATTGGAAGCACAGAATCGTCTAGAATGTTATTGTATGCGTTAACATTTCCCTTCACTCTTAACTACGAGGCCTAGCCCGACCCATGAAACAGCCCCAGACCATTATTCCTCTACCACCAAACTTTACAGTTGGCACTATGCATTGTGGCAGGTAGCGTTCTCCTGGCATGCGCCAAACCCAGAGTAGTCCGTCAGACTGCCAGATAATGAAGCATGATTCTTTACTCTAGTGAACTGCTCCAGAGTCCAATGGCAATGTGCTTTACACCACTCCAGCCGACGCTTGGCATTGCGCATGGTGATCTAAATAGGAGACCAGAAAGCATATAGGCCTACCACTCTATAGGCCAACGAGACCGACAGCGTTAGCTGAAAGGTACGGAATGGCTAAAATCTTTCAACAGAGAAGAAGAATATCTCTTCAAGGCTACACAGTCAGTCTGCAGCTGCATATGTACAATACTCTAGGAAATTCGACCAAAGAAGAGCGAGAAGAACAATTTCCTCTAACAAACCGAGCCTGTGAACCACCGTTGGTATATCTGGAAGACCTAACCAGACACTTTCTGTCAAATTACTCCACAGATGGACCGGCAATTTCAACAGACAACAAAGGTGTACAATTTTAAATACAGTGGCTTGCAAAAATATTCACCCCCTTGGCATTTTTTCTATTTTGTTGCCTTACAACCTGGAATTAAAATGTATTTTTTGTGGGTTTGTATCAATTCATTTACACAACATGCCTACCACTTTGAAGATTCAATTTTTATTTATTTATTGTGAAATAAACAAATCTCCGCTGTGGTGCTTTGCAGCTCCTTCAGGATTATCTTTGGGCTCTTTTGTTGCCTCTGATGAATACTCTCTTTGCCTGGTCTGTGAGTTTTGGTGGGCAGCCCTCACTTGGCAGGTTTGTTGTGGTGCCATATTCTTTCAATTTTTTTAAATAATGGATTTAATGGTGCTCTGTGGGATGTTCAAAGTTTCTGATGTTTTTTTTTTTTTTTTTTAAATAACCCAACTTTGATCTGTACTTCTCCACAACTTTGTCCCTGACCTGTTTGGAGAGCTCCTTGGTCTTCATGGTGCCCCTTGCTTAATTTCATGGTGCCCCTCTTATTTCAGTGTAGAGCCTCTAGCCCTGCTCAATATGCCTTAACCAACCATGTTGTTCCACCTCCTACATATGCGATGACATCACCTGGTTTAAAAGTCTCTAGAGACTAGAGGTCGACCGATTATGCTTTTTTCAACGCCGATACCGATTATTGGAGGACCAAAAAAAGCCGATACCAATTAATCGGCCGATTTTAATTTATTTATTTGTAATAATGACAATTACAACAATATTGAATGAACACTTATTTTAACTTAATATAATACATAAATAAAAATCTATTTAGCCTCATAAATAATGAAACATGTTCAATTTGGTTTAATTAATGCAAAAACAGTGTTGGAGAAGTAAAAGTGCAATATGTGCCATGAAAAAAAGCTAACGTTTGAGTTCCTTGCTCAGAACATGAGAACATATGAAAGTTGGTGGTTCCTTTTAACATGAGACTTCAATATTCCAAGGTAAGAGGTTTTAGGTTGTAGTTAATATAGTATTTATAGGACTATTTCTCTACCATTTGTATTTCATATACCTTTGACTATTGGATGTTCTTATAGGCACTATAGTATTGCCAGTGGAACAGTATAGCTTCCGTCCCTCTCCTCGCCCCTACCTGGGCTCGAACCAGGAACACATCGATGACAGCCACACTCGAAGCAGCGTTACTCATCGCTCCACAAAAGCCGCGGCCTTTGCAGAGCAAGGGGAATAACTACTCCAAGTCTCAGAGCGAGTGACTTTTGAAACTCTATTAGCGCGCACCCAGCCAACTAGCTAGCCATTTCACATCGGTTACACCAGCCATTAGGCTAATAGGCTTGAAGTCATAAACAGCGCTGTGCTTGCGAAGAACTGCTGGCAAAACGCATGAAAGTGCTGTTTGAATGAATGCTTACGAGCCTGCTGCTGCCTACCATCGCTCAGTCAGACTGCTCTATCAAATCAGACTTAATTATAACATAATAACACACCGAAATACGAGCCCTTTGGTCATTAATATGGTTGAATCCAGAAACTATAATTTCGAAAACAAAACGTTTATTCTTTCAGTGAAATACGGTTCAGTATTTTATCTAATCTTAATCCCTAACTCTAAATATTCTTGTTACATTGCACAACCTTCAATGTTATGTCATAATTACGTACAATTCTGGCAAATTAGTTTGCAATGAGCCAGGCTGTCCAAACTGTTGCATATACCCTGACTCTGCGTGCAATGAACGCAAGAGAAATGACACAATTTCACCTGGTTAATATTGTCTGCTAACCTGGACTTCTTTTAGCTAAATATGCAGGTTTAAAAATATTTACTTCTGTGTATTGATTTTAAGAAAGGCGGCCTCCCGGGTGACGCAGTGGTTAAGGGCGCTGTACTGCAGCACCAGCTGTGCCATCAGACTCTGGGTTCGCGCCCAGGCTCTGTCGTAACCGGCCGCGACCGGGAGGTCCGTGGGGCGACGCACAATTGGCCTAGCGTCGTCCGGGTTAGGGGGTGCTTGGCCGGTAGGGATGTCCTTGTCTCATCGCGCACCAGCAACTCCTGTGGCGGGCAGGGCGCAGTGCGCGCTAACCAAGGTTGCCAGATGCACAGTGTTTCTTCCGACACATTGGTGCGGCTGGCTTCCGGGTTGGATGCGCGCTGTGTTAAGAAGCAGTGCGGCTTGGTTGGGTTGTGTATTGGAGGACGCATGACTTTCAACCTTCGTCTCTCCCGAGCCCGTACGGGCGTTGTAATGATGAGACAAGATAGTAGCTACTAAAACAATTGGATACCACGAAATTGGGGAGAGAAAGGGGTAAAAAATAAAGGCATTGGTGTTTATGGTTAGGTACAGTCGTCCAACGATTGCGCTTTTGTTAAAGCATCGATTATGTGCAACGCAGGACACTAGTAATATCATCAACCATGTGTAGTTATAACTAGTGATTATGATTGTTTTTTTATAATTTAATGCTAGCTAGCTGGCTTCTACTGCATTCGCGTAACAGGCAGGCTCCTCGTGGAGTGCAATGTAATCAGGTGGTTAGAGCGTTGGACTAGTTAACTGTAAGTTTGCAAGATTGGATCCCCCGAGCTGACAAGGTGAAAATCTGTCTTTCTGCCCCTGAACAAGGCAGTTAACCCACCGTTCCTAGGCCGTCATTGAAAATAAGAATGTGTTCTTAACGGACTTGCCTAGTTAATTAAATAAAGGTAAAAGTTATCGGTGCCCAAAAATACTGATTCCGATTGTTATGAGAACTTGAAATCGGCCCTAATTAATCGGCCATTCCGATTAATCGGCCGACCTCTACTAGAGACTATATCTCTCTCGTCATTACTCAATGCCTAGGTTTACCTCCTACCTTACCTTTGTCTGTACACTATGCCTTACATCTATGCTATCGTGCCCAGAAACCTGCTCCTTTTAATCTCGGTTCCGAACGTGCTAGACGGCCAGTTCGTATAGCCTTTAGCCGTACCCTTATCCTACTTCTCCTCTGTTCCTCTGGTGATGTAGAGGTTAAACCAGGTCCTGCAGTGCCTAGCTCCACTCCCATTCCCCAGGTGCTCTCATTTGTTGACTTCTATAACTGTAAAAGCCTTGGTTTCATGCATGTTAACATTAGAAGCCTACTCCCTAAGTTTGTTTAACTCACTGCTTTAGCACACTGCCAACCTGGATGTCTTAGCCGTGTCTGAATCCATCGCTAACTATAACATTTTCCGCCAATATAGAACTGCCAAAGGGGGTGGTGTTAGCCTGCAGAGTTCTATATTACTATCCAAGTCTGTACCCTAAACAATTTGAGCTTCTACTTCTAAAAATTCACCTTTCCAGAAACAAGTCTCTCACTGTTGCCGCTTGCTACAGACCTCCCTTTGCCTCCATCTGTGCACTCAATACCATATGTGAATTGATTGCCTGGCTATTCTTTTAAAGTGCCTCCCTCACCATCTTAAATAAGCATGCCCCATTCAAAAAATGTAGACTTGGTTCACTCCAGACCTGTCTGCCCTTGACCAGCAGAAGAACATCCTGTGGCGTTCTGCATTAGCATCGAATAGCCCCCGTGATATGCAACTTTTCAGGGAAGTTAGGAACAAATATACACAGGCAGTTAGGAAAGCTAAGGCTAGCTTTTTTCAAACAGAAATTTGCATCCTGTAGTACTAACTCAAAAAAGTTCTGGGACACTGTAAAGTCCATGGAGAATAAGAGCACCTCTTCCCAGCTGCCCACTGCTCTGAGGCTAGGAAACACTGTCACCACTGATAAATCCAATATAATTGAGAATTTCAATAAGCATTTCTCTACGGCTGGCCATGCTTTCCACCTGGCTACCCCTTCCCAGGTCAACTGCACGGCACCCTCCACAGCAAACTGCGAAAGCCCCCACCATTTCTCCTTTACCAAAATCCAGATAGCTGATGTTCTGAAAGAGCTGCAAAATCTGGACCCCTACAAATCAGCCGGGCTAGACATTCTGGACCCTCTCTTTCTAAAATGATCTGCCGAAATTGTTGCAACCCCTATTACTAGCCTGTTCAACCTCTCTTTCATATCGTCTGAGATTCACAAAGTTTGGAAATCTGCCGCGGTCATCCCCCTCTCCAAAGGGGGTGACACTCTAGACCCAAACTGCTACAGACCTATATCTATCCTACCCTGTCTTTCTAAGCTCTTCGAAAGCCAAGTTAACAAACAGATTACCGACCATTTCGAATCCCACCGTACCTTCTCCGCTATGCAATCTGGTTTCAGAGCTGGTCATGGATGCACCTCAGCCACGCTCAAGGTCCTAAACGACGTCATAACCGCCATCGATAAGAGACATTACTGTGCAGCCGTGTTCATCGACCTGGCCAAGGCTTTCGACTCTGTCAATCAGCACATTCTAATTGGCAGACTCAACAGCCTTGGTTTCTCAAATTACTGCCTCGCCTGGTTCACCAACTACTTCTCAGACAGAGTTCAGTGTGTCAAATCGGAGGGCCTGTTGTCTGGACCTCTGGCAGTCTCTATGGGGGTGCCACAGGGTTCAATTCTCAGGCCGACTCTCTTCTCTGTATACATCTGGTGATTCTCTGATCCACCTCCTACGCAGACGACACCATTCTGTATACTTCTGGCCCTTCTTTTGACATTGTGTTAACTAACCTCCAGACGAGCTTCAATGCCATACAACTCTCCTTCCGTGGTCTCCAATTGCTCTTAAACGCAAGTAAAACTAAATGCATGGTATTCAACCGATCACTGCCCGCACCTGTTCGCCCGCCCAGCATCACTACTCTGGACAGCTACGTGGACAACTACAAATATCCAGGTGTCTGGCTAGACTGTAAACTCTCCCTACAGACTCACATTAATCATCTCTAATCCCAAATTAAATCTCGAATTGGCTTCCTATATCGCAACAAAGCATCCTTCACTCATGCTGCCAAACATACCGTCATAAAACTGACCATCCTACCGATCCTCGACTTCGGTGATGTCATTTATAAAATGGCCTCCAACGCTCTACTCAACAACAAACTGGATGCAGTCTATCACAGTGCCATCCGTTTTGTCACCATTGTGACCTGTATGCTCTTGTTGGTTGGCCCTCGCTTCATACTCGTCGCCAAACCCACTGGCTACAGGTTATCTACAAGTCTCTGCTAGGTAAAGCCCCGCCTTATCTCAGCTCACTGGTCCCATAGCAGCACCCACTCGTAGCACGCGCTCCAGCAGGTATATCTCACTGGTCACCCCCAAAGCCAATTCCTCCTTTGGTCATCTTTCCTTCCAGTTCTCTGCTGCCAATGACTGGAACGAACTGCAAGTGTCTCTGAAGCTGGAAACTCACATCTCCCTCACTTGCTTTAATCACCAGCTTTCAGAGCAGCTCACAGATCACTGCACCTGTACATAGCCCATCTGTAAACAGCCCATCTGTCTACCTACCTCATCCCCATACTGTATTTATTTATTTCTTGCTCATTTGCACCCCAGTATCTCTACTTGCACATTCATCTTCTGCACATCTACCATTCCAGTGTTTAATTACTATATTGTAATTACTTCGCCACCATGGCCTATATATTGCCTAAACTCCCTTATCTTACCTCACCTCATTTGCACTCACTGTATATACTTTGTTTTCTTTTGTTCTACTGTATTATTGACTATGTTTTGTTTATTCCATGTGTAACTCTGTGTTGTATGTGTCGAATTGCCATGCTTTATCTTGGCCTGGTCGCAGTTGCAAATGAGAACTTGATATCAATTATAATTATTGATATCAATAATTATCAATTAGCCTACCTGGTGAAATAAAAATAACGGTGTTGCAGACTCTGGGGCCTTTCAGAATTGTGTGTGTGTGTATGTGTGTGTATATATATATATATATATATATGCTGCTCAAAAAAATAAAGGCAACACTTACACAACACAATGTAACTCCAAGTCAATCATACTTCTATGAAATCAAACTGTCCACTTAGGAAGCAACACTGATTGACAATACATTTCACATGCTGTTGTGCAAATGGAATAGACAACAGGTGGAAATTATAGGCAATTAGCAAGACACTCCCAATAAAGGAGTGGTTCTGCAGGTGGGGACCACAGACTACTTCTCAGTTCCTATGCTTCCTGGCTGATGTTTTGGGCGTTTTTGAATGCTGGTGGTGCTGTCACTCTAGTGGTAGCATTAGGTGGAGTCTACAACCCACACAAGTGGCTCAGGTACTGTAGCTCATCCAGGATAGCAAGAAGGTTTTCTGTGTCTGTCAGTGTAGTGTCCAGAGCATGGAGGCGCTACCAGGAGACAGGCCAGTACATTAGGAGACGTGGAGGAGGCCATAGGAGGGCAACAATCCAGCAGCAGGACCGCTACCTCCGCCTTTGTGCAAGGAGGAGCAGGATGAGAACTGCCAGAGCCCTGCAAAATGACCTCAGCAGGCCACAAATGTGCATGTGTCTGCTCAAACGGTCAGAAACAGACTCCATGAGGGTGGTAATGAGGGCCCGACGTCCACAGGTGGGGGTTGTGCTTACAGCCCAACACCATGCAGGACGTTTGGCATTTGCCAGAGAACACCAAGATTGGCAAATTCGCCACTGGTGCCCTGTGCTCTTCACAGATGAAAGCAGGTTCACACTGAGCACGTGACAGTCTGGAGACGCCGTGGAGAACGTTCTGCTGCCTGCAACATCCTCCAACATGACCGGTTTGGCGGTGGGTCAGTTATGGTGTGGGGTGGCATTTCTTTGGGGGGCCGAACGGGCCAAACAGCCCTCCATGTGCTCGCCAGGGGTAGCCTGACTGCCATTAGGTACCGAGATGAGATCCTCAGACCCCTTGTGAGATCATATGCTGGTGCGGTTGGCCCTGGGTTCCTCCTAATGCAAGACAATGTGGCTGGAGTGTGTCAGCAGTTCCTGCAAGAGGAAGGCATTGATGCTATGGACTGGCCTGCCCGTTCCCCAGACCTGAATCCAATTGAGCACATCTGGGACATCATGTCTCGCTCCATCCACCAGACTGTCCAGGAGTTGGCGGATGCTTTAGTCCAGGTCTGGGAGGAGATCCCTCAGGAGACCATCCGCCACCTCATCAGGAGCATGCCCAGGCGTTGTAGGGAGGTCCTACAGGCACGTGGAGGCCACACACACTACTGAGCCTCATTTTGACTTGTTTTAAGGACATTACATCAAAGTTGGATCAGCCTGTAGTGTGGTTTTCCACTTTAATTTTGAGTGTCACTCCAAATCCAGACCTCCATGGGTTGATGCATTTGATTTCCATTGATTAATTTTTGTGTGATTTTGTTGTCAGCACATTCAACTATGTAAAGAAAAACGTATTTAATAAGAATATTTCATTCATTCAGATCTAGGATGTGTTATTTTAGTGTTTTTAGTTGAGCAATATATACAGTGCCTTGCGAAATTATTCGGCCCCCTTGAACTTTGCGACCTTTTGCCACATTTCAGGCTTCAAACATAAAGATATAAAACTGTATTTTTTTGTGAAGAATCAACAACAAGTGGGACACAATCATGAAGTGGAACGACATTTATTGGATATTTCAAACTTTTTTAACAAATCAAAAACTGAAAAATTGGGCGTGCAAAATTATTCAGCCCCTTTACTTTCAGTGCAGCAAACTCTCTCCAGAAGTTCAGTGAGGATCTCTGAATGATCCAATGTTGACCTAAATGACTAATGATGATAAATACAATCCACCTGTGTGTAATCAAGTCTCCGTATAAATGCACCTGCACTGTGATAGTCTCAGAGGTCCGTTAAAAGCGCAGAGAGCATCATGAAGAACAAGGAACACACCAGGCAGGTCCGAGATACTGTTGTGAAGAAGTTTAAAGCCGGATTTGGATACAAAAAGATTTCCCAAGCTTTAAACATCCTAAGGAGCACTGTGCAAGCGATAATATTGAAATGGAAGGAGTATCAGACCACTGCAAATCTACCAAGACCTGGCCGTCCCTCTAAACTTTCAGCTCATACAAGGAGAAGACTGATCAGAGATGCAGCCAAGAGGCCCATGATCACTCTGGATGAACTGCAGAGATCTACAGCTGAGGTGGGAGACTTTGTCCATAGGACAACAATCAGTCGTATATTGCACAAATCTGGCCTATGGAAGAGTGGCAAGAAGAAAGCCATTTCTTAAAGATATCCATAAAAAGTGTTGTTTAAAGTTTGCCACAAGCCACCTGGGAGACACACCAAACATGTGGAAGAAGGTGCTCTGGTCAGATGAAACCAAAATTGAACTTTTTGGCAACAATGCAAAATGTTATGTTTGGCGTAAAAGCAACACAGCTGAACACACCATCCCCACTGTCAAACATGGTGGTGGCAGCATCATGGTTTGGGCCTGCTTTTCTTCAGCAGGGACAGGGAAGATGGTGAAAATTGATGGGAAGATGGATGGAGCCAAATACAGGACCATTCTGGAAGAAAACCTGATGGAGTCTGCAAAAGACCTGAGACTGGGACGGAGATTTGTCTTCCAACAAGACAATGATCCAAAACATAAAGCAAAATCTGCAATGGAATGGTTCAAAAATAAACATATCCAGGTGTTAGAATGGCCAAGGCAAAGTCCAGACCTGAATCCAATCGAGAATCTGTGGAAAGAACTGAAAACTGCTGTTCACAAATGCTCTCCATCCAACCTCATCGAGCTCGAGCTGTTTTGCAGGAGGAATGGGAAAAAATTTCATGATTGTGTCCCACTTGTTGATTCTTCACAAAAAAATACAGTTTTATATCTTTATGTTTGAAGCCTGAAATGTGGCAAAAGGTCGCAAAGTTCAAGGGGGCCGAATACTTTCGCAAGGCACTGTATATATTTTTTAAACCTGCATATTTATTTAAAATAAATTCATGATAGCAGGCAATATTAACTAGGCAAATTGTCACTTCTCTTGCATTCATTGCACGCACAGTCAGGGTAAATGCAACAGTTTGGGCCACCTGGCTCGTAGCAAACTAATTTGCCAGAATTTTACATAATTATGACTTAACATTGAAAGTTGTGCAATGTAACAGCAATATTTAGACTTAGGGATGCCACCCGTTAGATAAAATACGGAACGGTTCCGTATTTCCCTGAAAGAATAAACGTTTAGTTTTCGAAATGATAGTTTCTGGATTTGACCATATTAATGACCTAAGGCTCATATTTCTGTGTGTTATAATTAAATCTATGATTTGATAGAGCAGTCTGTCTGAGCGGTGGTAGGCAGCAGCAGGCTCGTAAGCATTCATTCAAACAGCACTTTCCTGCGTTTTTGCCAGCAGCTCTTTGCAATGCTTGAAGTACAGCGCTGTTTATGACTTCAAGCCTATCAACTCCTCAGATTAGGCTGGCAATACTAAAGTACCTATTAGAACGTCCAATAGTCAAAGGTGTATATGAAATACAAATGGTAAAGAGAGACCTAGTCCTATAATAACTACATCCTAAAACTTATTCTCTGGGAATATTTAAGACTCATGTTAAAAGGAACCACCAGCTTTCATGTTCTGAGCAAGGAACTTAAACGGTAGCTTTTTTTTTTTACATATTGCACTTTTACTTTCTTCTCCAACACTTTGTTTTTGCATTATTTAAACAAAATGTAACGTTTCATTATTTGAGACTAAATAGATTTTATTGATGTATTATATTAAGTTAAAATACGTGTTCATTCAGTATTTTTGTAATTGTCATTATTACAAATATATATATATATATAACATCAGATTAATCGGTATCTGCTTTTTTTGGGCCTCCAATAATCGGTATCGGCGTTGAAGAATCATAATCGGTCGACCTCTAGTCATTCTGGCCAAACAGTTCTATTTTTGCTTCATCAGACCAGAGGACAAAAAGTATAATCTTTGTCCCCATGTGCAGTTGCAAACCGTAGTCTGGCTTTTTTATGGTGGTTTTGGAGCAGTGGCTGCTTCTTTGCTGAGCGGCCTTTCAGGTTATGTCGATATAGGACTCGTTTTACTGTGGATATAGATATTTTGTACCTGTTTCCTCCAGCTTCTTCATAAGGTCCTTGGCTGTTGTTCTGGGATTTATTTGCACTTGTTGCACAGAAGTACGTTCATCTCTAGGAGACAGACCGCGTCTCCTTCCTGAGTGGTATAACGGCTGCATGGTCCAATGGTGTTTATACTTGAGTACTATTGTTTGTACAGGTGAACATGGTACTTCAGGCGTTTGGAAATTGCTCCCAATGATGAACCAGACTTGTGGAGGTCTACACATTTTTTCCTGAGGTCTTGGCTGTTTTCTTTTGATTTTCCCTTGATGTCAAGCAAAGAGGCACGGAGTTTCAAGGTAGGCCTTGAAATACATCCACAGGTACACCTCCAATTGAGTCAAATGATGTCAATTAGCCTATCAGAAGCTTCTAAAGCCATGCCATCATTTTCTGGAGTTTTCCACGCTGTTTAAAGGCACAGTCAACTTAGTGCATGTAAACCACTGGAATTGTGATACAGTGAAATAATCTATCTGTAAACAATTGTTAGAAAAATTACTTGTCATGCACAAAGTAGATGTCCTAACCGACTTGCCAAAACTATAGTTTGTTAACAAGAAATTTGTGGAGTGGTTGAAAAATAAGTTTTAATGACTCCAACCTAAGTGTATGTAAACTTCTGACTTCAACTGTATATCAACATAACCTGAAAGGCCGCTCAGCAAGGAAGAAGCCACTGCTCCATAACCGGAATTAAAAAGCCAGACTACGGTTTGCAACTGCACATGGACAAAGATCTTACTTTTTGGAGAAATGTCCTCTGGTCGGATGAAACAAAAATGGAACTGTTTGGCCATAAATTACCATCGTTATGTTTGGAGGAAAAAGAGGGAGGCTTGCAAGCCGAAGAACACCATCCCAACCGTGAAGCAAGGGGGTGGCAGCATCATGTTGTGGGGGTGCTTTGCTGCAGGAAGGAGTGGTGCACTTCACAAAATAGATGGCATCAGGAGGAAGTAAAATTGAGGAGATATTGAAGCAACATCGCAAATGGGTCTTCCAAATGGACAATGACCCCAACCATTCTTCCAAAGTGGTGGCAAAATGGCTTAAGGACAACAAAGTTGAGGTATTGGAGTGGCCATCACAAAGCCCTGACCTCAATCCAATAGGACATTTGTGAGCAGAACTGAAAAAGCGTGTAAGCAAGGAGGCCTACACACCTGACTCAGTTACACCAGCTCTTTCAGGAGGAATGGGCCAAAATTCACCCAACTTATTGTGGAAGGCTACCTGACACGACGTTTGACCCAAGTTAAACAATTTAAAGGCAATGCTACCAAATACTAATTGAGTGTACTGTATGAACTTCTGACCCAAATAAATAATTCTCTCTACTATTGTTCTGACATTTCACTTAAAATAAAGTAGTGATCCTAAGATAGTAAAAATGTCCTCTGATTAAATGTCAGGAATTGTCAAAACTGAGTTTAAATGTATTTGGCTAAGGTGTATGTAAACTTCTGACTTCAACTGTACCCGTCTGCGGTCTATATGAGATCAATGTGACACTTAGATTGCACGCAGTTGGACTTTATTTAACTAATTCTGTGACTTCTGAAGGTAATTGGTTGCACCATGTCTTATTGAGGGACTTCATAGCGAAGGGGGTGAATACATCAGTTATTTTCTAGATCTTTTTTTAGAAAGTAACTGATCATGTGCAAAGCATTTCCATGACCATAGTTATCAGCTGTATGTGTGATGGTGAAGTCCTTTTTTCTTTTCTCATGCTCTTTCTTACATGGCCCTCTCTCTCTTCATTTGGTCTTACAAGCTGTCATATCGGTTTAGTTCACTAGGGACCTTTCACTGCATTGGATTAGTAACCAATAACTCTACTGTGTATGTAATTCTATGTGATTATTTAGTTAGCTAGTAAATAAATAATTAAACCAATTTGTGTATCGCTGATTCATTTATGCTAGGGTTCTTGCAGATATCCAAAGATTTTGCACAATTCAAAATGAGACTTATAGAAGATAACAATTCCTTGATGGCTGAAATGTAGGCGATATATCTTTTTTAAGTTAATTTGAAAAAAGGTAACTCATGAAACAAACTTAAGTGGTGCCCCAAGATTGCTGATGTGGTAATTGTTACATGAGTAATTTAATCATCGTAAAAATGAAACATTGTTTTATCAAATCGATTATCATCATCACATGAATGATATCCAAAGACATGACACTACCAAGTGAATAGTGGTCTGTGAGAGAGTCTAGGCCTTAAAGCTAGTCAATTGGAGTGTGCTGATCTTTGTTTGGTGCCGGCATGGAAGGATGTCCCAGCAAGCTTTTCTCCCCAGTGGTTTGTTGTTAGGCAGGAGTCATACAAAAAGCTCTCTCCTGCCAAAGGGATTACAGCGGAAGAACAACAAAACCACATGCCCGCTCCATGACTCAACATCACCATCTTGTCATATCAGGCCAATGCGATCCGCATACAACACCTCCTTTATGGCATGCGGCAGCACTCTTTATTCCCCTCCGTGCTCCATGTGTTTTTATCATTATCCCTTTCCCTCCCCCTCCATCACTTTACATTTCCAAATCAAGGATACTCTATTGATAGGACATTTTATAAATATTGCCAAGGCCAACTCACTTGTTTGACCAGCTTTTCAAAACACTTCATGGCTACCGACGTGACTGCTACGGGCGGTGTTCATTTAGGCAGGTTACCTTCGCTTCCTTGGGCACATGGACTATGGTGGTCTGCTTGAAACAACATGTAGGTATTATAGACTTGGTCAGGGAGGGGTTGAAAATGTCAGTGAAGAGACTTGCCACTTAATCCGCACATGCTTTGAGTACACGTCCTGGTAATCTGTCTGGCCCCACAGCTTTGAATTTCGACCTGTTTTTAAAGGTCGGCCGGAACAGCTGGTGCATTCATGCATGCTTCAGTGTTGATTGCCGCATTTAGCTCGTCTGGTAGGTTCGTGTCACGGGGCAGCTCCCGGCTAGGTTTCCCTTCCTAGTCTGTATTTGTTTTCAAACCTTGCCACATTCACTAATATTGACTCACTTCTTGCAGCAGGCATTATAGAAAATTGACACAGTTCTCAAAAACAATCTCTCAATCATAAGCCCACATGCTAATCAGTAGCTAGCTGATCTTTATATTTCAAGTTTAGCCAATTTAGATCTATTTGCTAGCTAACAAGGCAGAACAGTTGAATAGTCATACACACCCTTCTGTCTGTCTCCTACTGTTTGAATAGCATTCTAGCCTGTCCACTTTGTTCAGATTTGAAATCAAGTGGCCTACCTTATTTCTCACACTGATTGCACATTTATAAGACAGACTTGACAGGTAATATAACAGTCTTTGGCTAATGCTTCTAGCAGTATGTGGTACAGCAATGCCATGTGTGACAAACTAAGCATTTTTTTTATCCGTTATTTTACCAATTAAGTTGACTGAGAACACGTTCTCATTTGCAGCAACGACGTGGGGAATAGTTCCAGGGGAGAGGAGGGGGATGAATGAGCCAATTGTAAACTGGCGATTATTAGGTGACCGTGATGGTTTGGGAATTTAGGTACATACATTAACATTCCAGTGTAACTACAATGTTGTTAATCCATCCTACTTTATCTCTTAACACAGCCATTACATTTTAACCGTTTTAATCATCATTGGCCTCATGGGGAAATCCCTGAGCTGTTTCCTCCTTCTCTGGCAACTGAGTTAGGAAGGGTGCCTGTCTTTGTAGTGACTGGGTGTATTGATACGCCATCCAAAGTGTAATTAACTGCACCATGCTCAAAGGGATATTCAATGCCTGCTTTTAAATTATTATTTTTTACCCATCTACCAATAGATGCCCTTTGTGGAAAACCTCCCTGGTCTTTGTGGCTTAAGTTGTGCTTGAAATCCGCTGCTTGACTGAGGAACCTTTACAATCATCAGTATGTGAGAGTTGTAGAGCTGAGGTAGTCATTCAAAAATCATGTTTAACACTGTTAATGCACACCGAGTGAGTCCATGCAACTTATTTAGACTTTGCTTTACCTCATGAACTTATTTAGGTTTGCCATAACAAAAGGATTGAATACTTATTGACTCAAGATATTTCAGCTTCTCATTTGTAATTAATTTGTAAACGGTTAAAAAAATATACAAAAATCCACTTTGACAATCTGGGGTATTGTGTATAAGATCAGTGACGCAAAATCTCAATTCAATCGATTTTTAAGTTCAGGTTGTAACGCAAGATGTAGAAAAAGTCTAGGAGTGTGAATACTTTCTGAAGGCACTGTGTGTACAGATCTCTGGTGTAAATAGGAAGGTGCACCCAGCACAGAAGGAGATGAGACCAAAAAGACCACATGAGAACAAGCGGACATAAACGCTCTTTTTTTAATTTTTTTTATTGCGTTTGGAATATCGCGCTAAAACATAAGTCCAAATGAATTGAATGAATTCGATATCGCTTAGCCCTATGCTCACCCCGTCTCTCTCAAGAAGGCTGGCAGACAGGCATCGTACCACTCAATGTCCTCTCCCATTCTTCCACCCTTCTCCCTCCTTCTATCGCTCTTTCACACCATTTACCCTATTGAACAACCTCTGACCTAACACTAACATTCCCTCTGTTTTTTCTTTCCCTGCCCCTACCAGTCTTTTTGGTTAATGTGTGGGTGTGGTAGGTACATACTTGAAACATGCAATGTGGCCTGTTCATATGTAGCACACTTAACTGTGGAGAAAAGGGAACTCTCTTAAGTGTACTCAAACTAGGAGGCTGTATGGAGGAATGGTGTATCAGCACGGCGGAGGTGAACGATCTGTTGTCATTGAACTGAATTCGCCCAAGAAGCTCAACTCTTTCTTACACATACACACACACACACACACACACACTGCTCATTGCATGTCCAGCCAATGAATGTTGCTGATTCTTCTTGCCACACTGTCATTGATTGCCGCTCTCTCTCCTCACCCTCCCTCTCTCTCATTGCAGGAGAGCACATACAGTCACTGTGCTTTTCATTCTCACGTGTGTGTTGGTCTATGTCACTCTGTTGGAGGAGACACCCCAGGATACGACGTACAACACGAAAAGGTCAGCCATTCGGTTACGCACACACGATGTCTCTCTTCTATAATCATGCAGCACGGCGACACACACTTAGTCACGACTGCTTGTGTGAAAGGAATCACTTCCACCTCGAACAGCCAGTCACCTTCAGCCCAGCTGGCTTGTAGCACAGTCAGCACACAGTCTTCTAGGTTCCTCCTTTATTTTTAGCTTTGACTGTTCAGTTCTTGAGCACTTTTTTGAAATGTCAAAATAGATATTGCACTGTAATACGTGCTCAACTCTTACTAAGTTCTGTAGCATAAAGATGCTGTGAAGCCTAGTAAAAAGCACACTATTATGAAAGAAAGGGCCAGCACTCAAGCAAATGAAATATTAATGGCTGTTGGAGAATACATCGAAGATTGCAAGGCATAGATATAATGTAGGAAAAAGCTAGGTATTGACTAATGGATGCTTTGGGGAGCAGAGGACTGTTTCTATTCCCACCCCCCTGCTTTGGTACTAGTCATTAACATATACTTTTTTTTAATCTGTTTTTTGACTATGATGTAAGTAAGAACTTTAAGAGCCTTTGCATGGTCTTAAGCCATTTCAGTGAGTTTTGCTAGCAGAGGAATTTGGCAGCATTGGGGAGTCTTCAGACGGAGGAAGTGTGTTTGCACGCTTGTTTCGCTGTG
The DNA here is from genome assembly GCF_057628025.1 of Oncorhynchus mykiss. Classification (NCBI taxonomy): domain Eukaryota; kingdom Metazoa; phylum Chordata; class Actinopteri; order Salmoniformes; family Salmonidae; genus Oncorhynchus; species Oncorhynchus mykiss. The sequence goes on along the minus strand of NC_143023.1, from coordinate 48,778,265 downwards.
TAGTATTAGTGTTGGTGTTTACTTAGGAAGGCGTTAACCCCAACCAGCTATTCCTGTTATCTGTACTGACAATCCGATGGTCATTAACGGGATTTGCCGTGGTCAGCGAGGCCCAGCTCGCCTGGGAGATTAGAGCCCACTACAACTTCTTCCCCCCGGGTCACAACCGATGCCACTACCCTACTGCATGCCTGGCTGAATGCCTTCACCTGAATGCACTGATCCCCTGGGGGTGGTTGTCTCACGCACCTAGGCTTCCTCACCTTTTCGCCTCTTCAGTCATGTGCACTGACATGATGGGTACAGCTAGCATGCCACACGTACTCAGCTTGCCTGGGCCTTGCCCTTAACTTGCCTGGTGTTCCACCTCTAAAACTTGCTCTTTCACCCACCTTGACCTACAGAACAACCTCTAAGGAGGGTTGAAAGTAAAATGATGATTTAATGCTCTTTAGCCAAAACATGGGTCAAATAATGACATTTTAATGCAAACCATGAATTCCAGTCCGTGTATATAGATGTCATAATATTCTAAATGTATATTTTTAGTCATCCTGTAAAGAGGACTGAGCTGTATGTGAGTTTATCATTAGTTGCTCTATTTACTGAAGTCTGCTTGTGTTTTCTACCAGAGGGATTGTGGCCAGCATCCTAGTGTTCCTCTGCTTTGGAGTGACACAAGCCAAAGATGGCCCATTCACCAGACCACATCCAGGTAACACAACCTCCAGCCGCAGTGCAAATACTCTTCACATTTCTGCTTCGTCGTGCTGTTGTACTTCAGTGAATACGAGCCTGCCAAGCCTTTTGATACGTAGGCTAAGTGCATTGACATGGGACACGCTCTCAGCAAAACTACATCCTGTCCAAAGAGACACCGTTAGTGAGTCAACATGGTCACTTTTACACTTTGAAAGAAAAAAAAGAGGGATTTAATGCTTTTGTGAAACTGAAAACCTATAATATTCTTCCCAGATATGGCTTGCGGTGAATCGCTGCTTTCAAAGGTGGTGGTGCTGCAGCACTGTGGACATGTCAAACATAAAAAGTTGTCAACTGCCGTGGCAAGCACAGGTGTAAATCAAACTCTGTAATGGAGTATTGCTCTCCGGTCTTATTTTTATATTTCACCTTTATTTAACCAGGTTAGGCCAGTTGAGAACAAGTTGTCATTTACAACTGCGACGTTTGCCAAGATAAAGCATAGCAATTCAACACAAACAACAGACATGGAGTTAACAAACATACATTCAATAATACAGTAGAAAAATGTAGTAAGATTTGGGGAGGTAAGGCAATGATTAGGCCGTAGTGGTCGACGTAATTACAATTTAGCAATTAAACAGTGGAGGGATGGATGTGCAGATGATGAATGTGCAAGTAGAGATACTGGTTCGAAGAGCAGGTCTGTTCTTCCTCTGAAAATGTCTTTAGTGGGGAGAGAAAGAATGCATGTCTGCTTCTAGATCAATATAGATGTTTGGCGGCACAGCAATGGAGTGGGCCATGAAGACTATCCCGACTGTGTGTGAAGTACATACAGATTACATACACTGCATCAGATTACATTACAATGGAGTGGGCCATAAAGACTATCCTGACTGTGTGTGACGTACATACAGATTACATACACTGCATCAGATTACATAGGGATTACAATACATCCGCCAAATCCAGATTCGTACGTCGGACTGCCAGATGGTGAAGCGTGATTTGTCACTCCAGAGAACACATTTCCACTGCTCCAGAGGCCAATGGCGGCGAGATATACTCCACTCCAACCAATGCTTGCCGTTGCACATGGTGATTTTAGGCTTGTGTGCGGCTTCTCGGTCATGGGAAACCATTTCATGATGCTCCCAACGAACAGTTATTGTGCTGACATTGCTTCCAGAGGCCGTTTGGAACTCGGCAGTGAGTGCTGCAACCGAGGACAGACGATTTTTACACGCTTCAGCACTCTGCAGTCCCGTTCTGTGAGCTTGTTACCTACCACTTTGCGGTTGAGCTGTTGTTGCTCCTAGACGTTTCCATTTCACAATAACAGCACTTAGAGTTGACTGGGGCAGCTCTAGCAGGGCATACATTTTACAGGTGTGGCTGAAATGGCCAAATCCACACTTTTTAGGGGTGTTCACATGCTTTTGTGTGTGTGTGTGTATATAGTGTGTCTATACTGATCAAAAGTGTATTTCTCTCAAATTTTGTGCACAAATTTATTCCTGTTAGTGAGCATTTCTCCTTTGCCAAGATAATCCATCCACGTGACAGGGGTGGCATATCAAGAAGCTGATTAAACAGCATGATCATTACACAGGTGCACCGAGTGCTGGGGACAATAAAATGCTACTCTAAAATGTGCAGGTGCACACAAGACAATGCCACAGATGTCTAATGTTTTGAGGGAATTGGCATGCTGACTGCAGGAATGTCCATCAGAGCTGTTGCCAGAGAACTGAATTTTCATTTCTCTACCATAAGTGGCCTCTGATGTCGTTTTCGAGAATTTGGCAATATGTTCAACCGCAGATCAAGTGTAACCAAGCCAGCCTAGGACATCCACTTCTGGCTTCTTCACCTGCGGCATGGTCTGAGACTAGCCACCCAGACAGCTGATGAAACTGTGGGTTTGCACACCAAAGAATTTCTGCACAAACTGTCAGGAACCGTCTCTGGGAAGTTAATCTGCATGCTCGTCATCCCCACCAGGGTCTTGACCTTACTGCTGTTTGGCGTCGTAACCAACTTCAGTGGGCAAATGCTCACTTTCAATGGCCACTGGTACGCTGGAGAAGTGTACTCTTTACGGATGAATCCTGATTTCAACTGTACCGGGCAGACTGCGTGTGTCATATTGGCAAGCGGTTTGCTGATGTCAACGTAGGGACCAGAGTGCCCCATGATGACAGTGGGGTTATGATATGGGCAGGCATAAATTGGACAACGAATTCAATTGCATTTTATCGATTGCAATTTGAATGCACAGAGATACCGTGACAACATGCTGAGGCCCATTGTCGTGCCATTCATCCATCACCTCATGTTTCAGTATAATGCACAGTCCCATGTCGCAAGGATCTGTACGCAATTCCTGGGAGATTAAAATGTCCTTTCATCCATGGCCTGCTCACCAGACATGTCACCCATTGAGTATGTTTTGGATGCTCTGGATTGACGTGTACAGCAGCGTTTTCCAGTTCCCGCCAATGTCCAGCAACTTCGCACAGCCATTGAAGAAGAGTTGGACAACATTCCACAGGCCACAATCAACAGCCTGATCAACTCTATGCAAAGGAGATGTCGTGCTGCATGAGGCAAATGGTGGTCACACCAGATACTGACTGATCCACGCCCCTACATTATTTATTTATCTGTGACCAACGATGCATATCTGTATTCTGTCAAGTGAAATGCATAGATTAGTGCCAAATCTATTTAATTATCTGTGACCAACGATGCATATCTGGAACTTTGACTAACAATTCCAATAATAATAATGATTTGAGCCTACTTATACATAATTACACAATCATAAGCTTCCTATTCTACCTTCCTGAATAAATCATTAATTTAGGTTGTTTAAAAATGAATGCTAAAATAAGAGCTCCATAATGTTAATCATAAATGAATAAATAAGTGCTATGCTTATAGCACACTATATTTCTATGATCATATAAAACATGCGTTTTGTTAATATGTAGGTGTATGTAGCCAATAACAATGTTGGAAAAGATTTGTTTCATTTGGTCTTGTATTCTGTTAGCACAGTATGTATTAATTCATATGATCTCATATTAGAAGTGATGTTCTCTACCCTGACAGTTGTTTTAACTTGGTAATTTCGTTAGACATGTTTTTCACTCAAGTGTTGGAAAATTGCAATTCATGATCACAATTGCAATATCTGGCCCCCCCAAAAATTGCAATTTGTTGTTTTGTCCAAATCGTGCAGCCTTACTGCAGAGACAGATTTGGCCTTTTCCTAGTGTGTCGTTTCAAGCACCACCAGTTGAACAACTTTTTGTTTATTTAATCGCGGCATGTGCATTGGTCAGGAACAGTGGAAACTGGGAATTTGTCTTTTACAACTTGTCCCATTCAGCTGTGAAACTCTGAATTGCACAATTCAATCTGAAAATGTACCATATCAGCAATATGTTTCATGTCCTACCTGAAATTAAACCTGTCTGAACCTCTGTTGTGGTAATGTCACAGGTGCATATTTTTCTAAGGCACATCCCAATCTTAGGAGATCAGATCATAACATAGTATGTAGAGTCAGATCAGCTGAACTGTGAGTACATCCGTTTCTGTGAGGATCTCGTTATTCCCAAAAAGAAAGTATCAACGTCTTCCCCAATAATAAACCGTGGGTAACTCTGGAATTAAAAATCATGTTTTTGAATCGGGTAGCAAGTGCAAGGCAGCATACAAAGACAAATATGAAAACCTTTTCAAGGACAGTGGGAAAGCCTGGCAAGGGCTACAAACCATTACAGGCTACAAACCAAAGAGCCATTGTAAACTCAGCAAAAAAGGAAACGTCCCTTTTTCAGGACCCGGTCTTTCAAAGATGATTAGTAAAAATCCAAATAACTTCACAGATCTTCATTGTAAAGGATTTAAACACGTTTTCCCATGCTTGTTCAATTAACCATAAACCATTAATGAGCATGCACCTGTGGAACGGTTGTTAAGACACTAACCACTTACAGGGAGTAGGCAATTATGAAAACTTAGGACACTAAAGAGGCTGTTCTACTGACTCTGAAAAACACCAAAAGAAAGATGCCTGCTCAGCTGTGTGAATGTGCCTTAGGCATGTTGCAAGGAGGCATGAGGACTGCAGATGTGGTCAGGGCAATAAATTGCTATGTCTAAGACAGTGCTACAGAGAGACAGGACGGACATCTGATCATTCTCACAGTGGCAGACCACGTGTAACAACACCTGCACAGGATTGGTACATCCAAACATCACACCTGCAGGGCAGGTACAGGATGGCAACAACTGCCCAAGTTACACCAGGAATGCACAATCCCTCCATCAGTGCTCAGACTGTCTGCAGTAGGCTGGGAGAGGCTCGACTAAGGGCTTGTAGGCCTGTTGTCTGGTGAGGACCTGCCTTACATTACCGGCAACAACGTCGCCTATGGGCACAAACCCACCTTCGCTGGACCAGACAGGACTGGCAAAAAGTGCTCTTCAGTGACTAGTCTTGGTTTTGTCTCACCAGGGGTGATGGCCAGATTCACATTTATAGTTGAAGGAATGCGTGTTACACCGAGGCCTGTACTCTGGAGCGGGATCGATTTGGAGATGAGGGGCCGTCATGGTCTGGGGCGGTGTGTCACAGCATCATCGGACTGAGCTTGTTGTCATTGCAGGCAATCTCAACACTTAGGGCCACTAACCATTTTGTTAGCTATTTAAGTAGTCCTACTCATACCTACTCATTTGTTTACTACAGGTGATGGATAGTCAAATGCAAACACGGCAACACTTGTCATGCTACAACACTACTTGTGGTTTGCAGGCATTGTCATCTTGTTGCCAGGTGTTTCTATTTTGCAAAACAAATGGCCCATTGTAGGAGACTAAAGTCTTGTATAGGACTGGATGGTGTGAAGGTTACTCCAGGGTTTTAGACTGGAGAAACTGGAGCTACGGTATGTATCCCAGCCCTACTACACTGTCAATAAACAAAACAAACTAAATGGATGCTGTGCAGTAATATGTTTCCTTGCGGTCCTTATTAGTGACTCAGTTTTGTGGTTATTTACTGTTTTCCGTTAACCCCGTAGAGTCGATTGGCACACTGGTGAGTCAATCTAAGTTAAAAAAAAAAAAAAAAATCCCATCAAAATGTGTCAGTTTAAACTGAAGATATCTGTCACGGGACTCATCTGAAGGTATCCGGTACCGGTAAAAAAAGGAATGGAAGTAGATTTGTGAGTTATTTTTATATCTGCTAGATTTAGGACAGATGCGTCAACCTGGTTTCTTATGATACATTTTTGGACTGTCCTTTTTGCCATTTATGAATGTGTTATTCAATGTGTTTCTGTGGGATTTAGTAGTAAAGGCCAAAATCTATATATTGTTTGGATACCTGAGGGGTCCCAAAATTCTAAATCAAATCGCTGAATGATCGATAGACCATCTTAAAACAATTCCATATGTCAGTTTAGCACTCCCGCCTCCTCCAATGTCTTAGACTCTAAAGAATTAACAAGGAAAGCACCTTGTGGATGTCCCAGGAGTGTAGATTATGCTAAAATGTATACTATTTTGTTATCTCTCTCTCTTTCTCTCCAGCATACTGGCGCTTCTGGCTATGTGTCTCCGTTGTCTACGAGCTATTCCTTATCTTTGTGCTGTTCCAGGTGGGTCGATTGCACCAACACACACACACACACACACACCCGAGCACTGAATTGTTTGTGCTATTATAGTTGCAATAGAATTGTTGTTTGAATGAATAATCACTCCAATCAGCTTTGAAATAGAGGCAAGTTCTCTCTGAGAGCACTGCCAACTAGGTATCAATGACATGATTAGATGTGGAATGGATCTGAAGGGACTTAAAGGGAAGAGAACACATCTTCCAGAAACTAGTTAACTTCTCTATGTACATTGAGAAGTTATGTTCAAAGTATACTGAACAAAAATCTAAACGCAACTGCAGCAATTTCAACAATTTTACTGAGTTGAAGTTCATATAAGGAAATCAGTCAATTGAAATAAATAAATTAGGCCATAATCTATGGATTTCACACGACGGAGCAGGTGAGCAGCCATGGGTGGACCTGGGAGTCAGGAATTAGTTTTTTTCCCCACAAAAGGGCTTGATTACAGGTAGAAATGCTCCTCTGTTTCATCAGCCGTCTGGGAGGCTAGTCTGATGACTGGCTGGCGTGGTTACACGTGGTCTGCGGTTGTGAGGCCGGTTGGACGTACTGCCAAATTTTCAAAAACGACATTGGAGACGGTTTCTGGTAGAAATTAACATTCCATTCTCTGGCAACAGCTCTGGTAGACATTCCTGCAGTCAGCATGCCAATTGCACACTCCCTCAACTTGAGGCATCTGTGGCATTGTGCTGTGTGACAACTGCACATTTTAAAGTGGCCTTTTATTGTCCCCCAGCACAAGGTGCACCTGTGTAATGATCATGCTGTTTAATCAGCTTCTTGATATGCCACACCTGTCAGGTGGATGGATTATCTTGGCAAAGGAGAAATGTTCACACACAGGGATGTAAAAAAATGTTTGCACAACATTTGAGAGGGAAGCCTTTTGTGTGTCTGAAACATTTCTGGGGTCTTTTATTTCAGCTCATGAAACATGGGACCAACACTACATGTTGCATTTGTTTTTGTTCAGTATACATAGTATTTAGTACTTGTCTATCTATTTGTGTATACTTAATTTACCCTCATTCATTAGACGGTCCGTGATGGGAGACAGTTTATGAAGTACATTGACCCCAAACTGGGGGTAGCCCTGCCGGAGAGGGACTATGGCGGCAACTGCCTCATATACGACCCGGGGAACACCACCGACCCCTGGCATAACATCTGGGTAAGACACGTGCGCGCACACATTAACCTGTAGCACAACAGCAATGGTGGCACCTGCAGGGACTGTGACACTAAAGACATTTCTCTTTCTCGGTGTGTCTCTCTCTTTCGCTTTCTAGGTGACTCTCTCGCTTTCTGTCTGTCTCTCTGTCTTGCTCGACGGAGTAATACTTCACTCAGGGCTCCTACTGGGTTCCCTTAAGCCAACAGACTGCCCTAGTGGACTGTACACTCAAATGTTGGCTTTCTGTGGGCTTTTTAATTTTGTAACCATAAATTCCACTCATTAATCACTAATTTCCACAGATATTTCAATCCACTGTTGTCCGCGTCAAACAAGGTTCTCAGTTCTTTGTCAACATGGTTGTAAAAGGGCCGTCCCAAAGATCACTGACACAGGTTAAAAAATATTACACAAATGCTATTTTTGCAGGACAAGATGGATGGCTTTGTCCCCGCTCACTTTCTTGGCTGGTATATTAAGGTGGGTCTGAGTAGTGTACTGTATTTTAAGCCTATATTTCATGCTTGATTAGCATTAATACTGGATTAAAGGTAGAGTTGGCAATATGACGACGACATACACAGTGGTGGGCAACTGCTTACAGAAAGCCACAACATTCACGTCTCCCATCTCCCTCCCTTCTTCTGTCAGACACTTGTGATCAGAGACTGGTGGATGTGTATGATCATCAGCGTGATGTTTGAGTTCCTGGAGTACAGTCTGGAGCACCAGCTTCCCAACTTCTCTGAGTGCTGGTGGGACCATGTATGTACCTCTTCTTCATAACACACGAGGATATGTTTGTCCACTGTTGAGTTTGGATAATGGATGTTTGATACTAGGAGGCAATTCAAAGCAACTGACTTTACTGAATTTCAAGTGTCTGTCAGTTGAATGTAAAAAAATAAATAATTGTTTTTGACCTTTTATTTAAGTAGGCAAGTTGAGAACAAATTCTTATTTACAATGACGGCCTAGGAACAGTGGGTTAATTGCCTTGTTCAGGGGCAGAACGACAGATTTTTACCTTGTCAGCTCGGGGCTTCAATCTAGCAACCATTCGGTTACTGGCCCAACACTAACCACTAGGCTACCTGCCGCCCCGTCAGTAGATCGGTCTCCCTGTAAGTAGATACTGAATGATGTGTTAGTCAGTAGATACTGAATGTTATGTGCAGAAAGCTTGAGTTAGGATTTTGTCTTTAGAGAATGCGGAATTGCCATGTCTTGTTCTGTGAATCCTAAATGTCATGTCTGTTTTTCAGTGGATCATGGATGTGCTGGTGTGTAATGGCCTGGGGATCTACGCTGGGATGAAGACCTTAGGCTGGCTGTCTATGAAGCCCTACCAGTGGCAGGGACTGTGGAACATCCCCACATACAAGTACGCTGCCCACCTCCTGTCACCTTGGTTACGCTTCCTTAAGCTTGTGCACAAAGAAGTCCCAATGTCATAAGAGTTATAGATATGGCCGTTGTTTACTTAACTAATATTCTCCCATCAAAGAGTTTGTAGTAGTTTTTTTTATTTTTATAGAATGTTCTCATTTCTTATTCGGGATGGATAGTGTACGATATGTGTGTGTCTGTTAATCAGGGGGAAGATCAAGCGCATGGCCTTCCAGTTCACACCCTACAGCTGGGTCAAGTTTGAGTGGAAGCCTGCCTCCAACCTACGCAGGTGGCTGGCTGTCCTGGGAATCATCTTCATGGTGAGACTCTCTCATTCCTCTCACTTAACTCTTTGTCGACTGTCACTCTCTGTCTAGGTTGCGCTCACTTTCACTCTCACCCACACTAAATCTGTCGCTTATCTCTCTCTACTCAAGTCTTCCTCCTCTGACCTGTAATCTCTCTTGTTCTCTCCGTTAGTTCCTGCTGGCGGAGCTGAACACCTTCTACCTGAAGTTTGTGCTGTGGATGCCTCCGGAGCACTACCTGGTGTTGCTTCGCCTCGTCTTCTTTGTCAACGTGGGCGGAGTGGCCATGAGGGAGATCTACGACTTCATGGACGACCCGTGAGTATTAGTAACACTATGTATTGTGTGCAGTGTGTCTTTACAACTGACGAGCAATTAAATCCTCCGTCTCTGTCTACTCCGTCCTCCCTCAGGAAGTTCTATAGGAAGCTGGGGCAGCAGGCGTGGCTGGTGGCGGCCATCACCGTGACCGAGTTCCTCATCGTAGTCAAATACGACCCCAGGACCATCATGCTGCCCATCCCCTTCTTCGTCACCCAATGCTGGTTCCTGGGCATCGTCCTCATCCTCAGCTGGACATTGTGGCGCTTCTTCATCCGGTAAGCTGCCAACCAGTCTGCCTGTCTCCTCTGTTGTAGAACATAGCAATAATGACAAGAATGTGTATATACCGTAAAAGAGGTCTTCAGCAGTGTTCGGGTCATGAACTGGAGTCGTTCTGGTCTTTTCTGTTACCTGTGCCATGCAGACGTGCTTTGGTAACACTTATCAATTCATTAAATGAATGGAATGTTAAGAAATGCCTTGCATGAAATTCATGTTTATGTTGATTCTTCATGGAAGCTTATGTTCATTAGCTGCCCATTTTATTATTTTAGTAATGTAATATGTTATCATTTTTTTTTTCTTATTTTTTTTCCTGTTCATGGTATATGGTATAATGGTTGTTTTTTGCGTGGTTGAGTGTGCAATTTTTCTTTTATGTTGCCCCCCTCCCCTCATGCTGGACGTGACTGGGTATATTAGCCCCGCATGTTAAAGCTTCTCGTCTGTTTTCTCCACCCCTCCTGCTGTCCCTTCTCGTTCTTAGCGGCAATGTTCATGTCCAGTGAGGTAGGTGTAGGAGCGAGGCTGTGCCTCTTCTCCTACGTAGCGGTGGTCTGCCGTTGGTGCCATCATCACCCACCACCTCACCTTCTCTGGATCCAAAATGGATCCATGTTTTCCTCCACAGAATCAATCCATCTCATGATGCGTGTTGTTTTCGGTTCTGCCGTGTCGTACTACTATCCTCTTCCTGTTTTTTTGTTTTGTTTTCTGACCTCACACTCGGGCCTTTTTGTCTTTTTTCTCTCTCAGATTGTTCCTCAATTAGAAAAGGGTTTGATCAGTGAAAACACTAAATGAAGTGGAAGTTGTCAACTGCACACTTCAAAGTGCCATTCTGGAACATTTGGAAAGCTATGACTAACTACAGTGCATTCGGAAAGTGTTCAGACTCCTTTTTCCACAATTTGTTACGTTTACAGCCTTATTCTAAAATTGATAAAAGAGAAAATCCTCATCAATTTACACACAATGGCCCATAATGACAAAGCGAAAACAGGTTTAGTAATTTTGGAAAATTGTATTTAAAAAAATATATAAAAACATACCTTATTTACGTAAGTATTCACTCTAAATTGAGCTCTGGTGCATCCTTTTTCCATTGATCATCCTTGAGATGTTTCTACAACATGATTGGAGTCCACCTGTGGTAAATTCAATTGATTGGACATGATTTGGAAAGGCAAACACCTGTCTGTATAAGGTCCCAGTGATGACAATGCATGTCAGAGCAAAAACCAAGCCAATAGGTCAAAGGAATTGTCTGTAGAGTGCCGAGACAGGATTGTGTCTAGGCACAGATCTGGGGAAGGGTACCAAAACATTTCTGCTGCATTTAAGGTCCCCAAGACAAGTGGCCTCCATCAGTCTTAAATGGAAGAAGATTGGAACCACCAAGTCTCTTCCTAGAGCTGGCCTCCACGCCAAACTGCGCAATCGGGGAGAAGGGCCTTGGTCAGGGAGGCGACCAGGAACCTGGTGGTCACTCTGACAGAGCTCCAGAGTTCCTCTGTGGATATGGGAGAACCTTCCAGAAGGACAACCATCTCTGCAGCACTCCACCAATCAAGCCTTTATTTTTAGAGTGGCCAGACGGAAGCCACTCCTCAGTAAAAGGCACGACAGCCCACTTGGAGTTTGCCAAAGGACTCTCAGACCAGGAGAAACAAGATTCTCTGGTCTGATTAAACTTTTTGGCTTGAATACCAAGTGTCACGTCTGGAAGAAACCTGGCACCATCCCTACAGTGAAGCATGGTGGTGGCAGCATCATGCTGTGGGGATTTTCTTCAGCAGCAGGGACTGGGAGACTAGTCAGGATCAAGGGACAGATGAATGGAGCAAAGTACAGAGATCCTTGATGAAAACCTGCTCCAGAGCACTCAGGACCTCAGGCTGGGGTAAAGGTTTACCTTCCAACAGGACAATGACCCTAAGCACACAGCCAAGACAATGCAGGAGTGACTTCGTGACAAGTCTCTGAATGTCCTTGAGTGGCCCAGCCAGAGTCGGGCCTTGAACCCAATCGAACATCTCAGGAGAGGTCTGAAAATAACTGCAGCAATGCTCCCCATCCAACCTGGCAGAGCTTGAGAAGATCTACAGAGAAGAATGGGAGTAACTCCCCAAATACAGGTGTGCCAAGCTTGTAGTGTCATTCCCAAGAAGACTCGAGGCTGTAATCACTGCCACAGGTGCTTAAACAAAGTACTGAGTAAATGGCCTGAATACTTATGTAAATTAGTCATTTCAGTTTTTATTTTTAATACATTTGCAACCATTTCTAAACCTGTTTTTGCTTTGTCGTTATGGGTTATTGTGTGTGGATTGATGAGGGGGGGGAAAACAATTTAACAATTTTTGAATAAGGCTGTAACTTAATGAAATGTGGAAAAAGTGAAGGTCTGAATACTTTCCGAATGCACTATGACTCATTCCTCAGACACCAACACAGTTTATAAAGTATGACATGGCATGAGCTGGTGGTGTGATGCTGTGTCAATGATTATTTCCTGTAACATGCCATGTCACCCTGCAAGAAGTAGAAAAATGACTTAACTCAAGGCTGGTTTTCTAAAGCTGACGTGTCATGTTATCTCTGAGGACTTTTCTAACGATTCTCCCTGGCAAACCCAGTGTGGCCAACCCCCCTTCTGGACAGCTACCCCCCTTCTGGAGAGCTACCCTCCTTCTGGAGAGAGAAAGAGAGAGCTACCTTCCTTCTGGAGAGAGAGATGGCTACCCTCCTTGGGTGCATGCAGTTTCTCAACTCTAGTCCTTTAGTACCCTCAGCGGTCAACATTTTTGCTTGAACACACATAATTCTACAAATCAGCAGCGCAGGAGCCGGGTAAGCTTGATTAACTGAATCCGGTGTGTTAAAGCAGGGCCGGAGCACACCCAGTAGCTCTCAACAAGAGGGTTGGCCGTCCTGGCTGTATTACAGGAGCTTCAGCCTGTCAGTCAGCATGCTGACCCCACCCGCCATCCTCTGATAGCCAATCAGATCAGCAGCTCCTCACCCTGCACCTTCCACCAACTGTCTATATATATATATATATATATATATATATATATATATATATATATATATATATATATATATATATATTAGCCGCATGTAGTCTGGACATGCCGTCTTTAAACAGACTTGACAAGTGGTCTCCTCCCCCCCAACTGTATGTCTTACTATTCTACACTGTCCCTTAGGGAGGATGGGGTGAGCGTGTTCATAACCATTGGGGGTGCTTTAGAATCAGGGTATTTGTAAGTGTGTGAAGAAATGTGCTAACGTTTAGGCCTATGTAGGCTGGTGAACATCCTTATACGTGTGTGTGCGCCACTGTGTCCCCCTTGACTCTCCTCCTCTGCTCTACCCGCAGTGACATCACTCTCCGCTACAAAGACGCTCGCCGACGGAAGCAGGAGGTCACAGGGGACTGCGGCCGTCCCCATGGCAACGGTGGCACGGCAACCCCGTCGGGACGCAGCAAACTCAACGGCATCTCCGAGTCTCTCCGACACAGGAAGTCCTGAGAGGCGGAGCCTGCCGCTGGTAGGGGGTGGGGAAAGGGACACAAAAAAAAGAGCCGCAAAGCGCTGCAGCGCCATACACACGCAGGGCGCCTGGATCACAAATGTAGAGGTGTGTCTGGGGGAAGGGGGATGTTGTTCTTGTGCCTACCTGAACAGTGTCATAGTCATTCCTGTGCTGGCTTTTCACTGTTAACACTAATCACAGAACAAAACACCGAACAGGGATTTGGGGTTGTGGTGTCAGCTAGCTATCCCATACTACAGGGATTTACCTCATGTACGTTCATTGTGTAATCGTGCTGGGAACTTTACGGGGGCGATTTTATTATTTTGTTATATGTTGAAATTTAATTGGGTCCAAAAAATCACAAAGGGTTGGGACAGATGATGGATTTTGTTTTCACAGTGGCAGAATTATGTTAACTTAAAATGTAATCAGGATGAATTAAGGGTTGGGAGGGAGAGGAACCGAACCCCCCCAAGGGGCCAGCAAACATACTTACTTACAAGCTAAATAACAGCCAAAGCTTTGAACAAATCCCTGTTCAAGCCATTTTCTGCTAAAGCAGGGATTCCCAAACTCGGTCCTGGGACTCCCCCGGGTGCATGTTTTATCCTCTAGCACTACACAGCTGACTCAAATGATCACCGTTTGATGAGGAGTTGGTTATTTGAATCAGCTGTGTAAAAAACAGAACGTGCACCCAGGGGGGCGCCCCAGGGTCGCGTTTGGGGAAACCCTGGTCTAAACCATTAGGGCTGTGCCACTCAACCTGCGCTAGGGCAATTAAGTCCCAATGCCGTGGATTGCAATCGTTATATCCTAGTAACATGTGGTAATGATGGCTGTAACATGACAGACGATGGTATTCAAACCAAATTGGATGCAAAGGAGGGATGCAAAGCTGGCCAAAACAAGCTTTTAAATACAGAATGAACATCTGTACAATTCTAAATATGCTTAAAGAATGCAGGGCACACACAGCCATTGGAGAAATGTGAACCATGTCTGACACACCTGTATTTAATTAGGCTCTTTAACGTCTTAATTAATCACACTGGCGTCATTCATGGGAAATACGTCTCAGAATAGCCAAAAGCCAGGTGACGGGTAACAATTAGTGTGGGCTTTCAAGTTGAAGTGGTAGCTACAGTATTATATAACCCTTTGGCCCTCACCGCACTGTTCATCATGGGTGACTATCAAGCCTAGATGACATGAAGGGACTTCTTTTGCGTGGAGAGGTGTCCACATTGTGGATGTTGGCTACAGACTTAATCCACTTGTGTTGGTGATCACCCTCCCAATAAATAAGGGAGAAAAAAAGCACATCACAAAGATAAGACTAAAATGGGCAGCCTTTGCACTGCTCGGGGCTCAATGGTGACTCTTGCTGGGACATGAACTTCGGCACCTTGATTCCATGTGTAATTACAAGCACCATCCAATGTAAAATAACTAGTTGTGAGTCGCAATAGGTATTTGTGTGTATGTCACTGGATGGAGAGTAGAAGACTTGTGCTAAATAGTTCCAAACTGCCTGATGTGACCTAGAACATGCTTAATGCCATTTATAATATATTGTGAATGTAAACCAGCAGCTCTAAACCTTAAAATAAGGCGGCTTCTCATTAAACACCAATTATTTAACATGTTATGTGGTGGTTATAAACTGGGCTGTAGTGCAACGTAGAATCAGAGGAGTTTGCCATTGAAGTCTATATATATATATATATATTTCTCAAAATGTTCCTTTTTTTTAATTGTCATGCTTTTCCTCTCTCCTTCCAGAAATGTTTCTGAAAATTATGGCGTATATGTATACATGTGTGTTTGTGTGTATATATGTCTGTATATATATTTGTGTGTATATATGTATGTGTACATGCATACATACATTATATATACATATATACACACACACACATACATATATATATATATATATATATCTCTCTCTATATATATCTGTCTGTCTGTCTGTGCACAGTACCAGTCAAAAGTTCACACACCTACTCAAGGGTTTTTCTTTATTTTTACCATTTTCTACATTGTAGAATAATAGTGAAGACATCAAGTTATGAAATAACACATATGGAATCATGTAACCCATTTTTGTTTTATTTAACAAATCAAAATATATTTTAGATTTGATTCTTCAAAGTAGCCACCCTTTTCCTTGACGGCTTTGCCCACTCTTGGCATTCTCTCAACCAGCTTCACCTGGAATACTTTTCCAACAGTTTTGAAGGAGTTCCCACATGTGCTGAGTACTTGTTGGCTGCTTTTCCTTCACTCAGCGGTCCAACTCATCCCAAACCATCTCAATTTGCTTGAGGTCGGGTGATTGTGGAGGCCAAGTCATCTGATGCAGCACTCCATCACCCTTCTTCTTGGTCAAATAGTCCTTACACAGCCTGGAGGTGTGTTGGGTCATTTATCCTGTTGAAGAACAAATGGTATTCCCACTAAGTGCAAACCAGATGGGATATCTCTGCAGAATGCTGTGGTAGCCATGCTGGTTAAGTGTCCGTTGAATGTTAAATAAATCGGACAGTGTCACCAGCAAAGCACCATAACACCAGTTCCGTGCTTTACGGTGGGAAATACACATGCGGAGATCATCCATTCACCCACACCGCGTCTCACAAAGACACGCCGGTTGGAACCAAAAATCTCCAATTTGGACTCATCAGACCAAAGGACACATTTCTACCGGTCTAATGTCCATTGTTTGTGTATCTTGGTCCAAGCAAGTCTCTAATTCGTATTGGTGTCCTTTAGTAGTGGTTTCTTTTCAGCAATTTGACCTTGAAGGCCTGATTCACACGGTCTCCTCTGAACAGTTGATGTAGAGATGTGTCTGTTACTTGAACTCTGAAGCATTTATTTGGACTGCAATTTCTGAGGCTGGTAACTAATGAACTTATCCTCTGCAGCAGAGGTCTTCTTTTCCTGTGGTGGTCCTCATGATAGCCAGTTTCATCATAGACCTTGATGGTTTTTGCGACTGCACTTGAAGAAACTTTTAAAGTTCTTGAAATGTTCCGTATTGACTGACCTTAATGTCTTAAAGTAATGATGGACTGTTTATCTTGCTTATTTGAGCTGTTCTTGCCATAATATGCACTTGGTATTTTTCCAAATAGGGCTATCTTCTGTATACCACCCCTACCTTGTCACAACACAACTGATTGGCTCAAAGGCATTAAAAAGGAAAAATTCCACAAATTAACTTTTAACAAGGCACCCCTGTTAATTGAAATGCGTTCCTGGTGACTACCTCATGAAGCTGGTTGAGAAAATGCCAAGAGTGTGCAAATCTGTCAAGGCAAAGGGTGGCTATTTTGAAGAATCTCAAATATAAAATATTTTATTGGTTTGACAGTTTTGGTTACTACATGATTCCATATAGTTTTGATGTCTTCATTATTATTCTACAATGTAGAAAATAGTGAAACATTAAGAAAAACCCTTGAATGAGTGTGTGTTTTAACTTTTTACCGGTAGTGTGTGTACAGTGCCTTTGGAAAGTATTCAGACCCCTTGATCTTTTCCACATTTTATGTTACGGCCCTATTCTAAAATGGATTTAAAAAAATAAAAAATTAAATCTACACACAATACCTCATGTCAAGGCGAAAAGTTTATTTTATTTTTTGCAATTGTATATATCTAGAAACTGATGCCTTGTTTACCTAAGTATTCAGACCCTTTTCTATGAGACTCGAAATTGAGCTCAGGTGCATTCTGTTTCCATTGATCATCCTTGATATTTCTACAACTTCATTGGAGTCCACCTGTGGTAAATGTTTAAATTGATTGGACATGATTTGGAAATATAAGGTCCCATAGTTGACCGTGCATGTCAGATCAAAAACCCTACCATTAGGTCGAAGGAGTTGTCCGTAGAGCTCCGAGACGGGATTGTGTCGAGGCACAGATCTGGTGGAAGAGTATCAAAAAATGTTTGGAGCATTGTAGATCCCCAAGAACACAGTGGCCTCCATCATTCTTAAATGGAGGAAGTTTGGAACCACAAAGACTCTTCCTAGAGCTCTAGAGTTCCTCTGTGGAGATGGGAGAACCTTCCAGAAGGACGACCATCTCTGCAGCACTCCACCAATCAGACTTTTATGGTAGGGTGGCCAGACGGAAGCCACTCCTTAGTAAAAGGCACATAACAGCCCGCTGTCAGACCATGAGAAACAAGATTATCTGGTCTGATTGAACCAAGATTGACCCTTTACTTAGTACTTTGTTGAAGCACCTTTGGCAGCAATTACAGCCTCATGTCTTTTTGGTATGACGCAACAAGCTTGACACATCAGTATTTTGGGAGTTTCTTCCTCTTTGCAGATCATCTCAAGCTCTGTCAGGTTGGATGGGAAGTGTCGCTGCACAGCTGCTTTTAAGTCTCTTCAGAGATGTTTGATCAGGTTCAAGTCCAGGCTCTGGCTGAGCTACTCAAGGACATTTAGATACTTGTCCCGAAGCCACTCCTGCGTTGTCTTGGCTGTGTGCTTAGGGTCGTCCTGTTAGATGGTGAACCTTCACCCCCAATCTGAGGCCCTAAGCGCTCTGGAGCAGGGTTTCATCAAGGATCTCTGTACTTTGCTCTGTTCATCTTTGCTTTGATCCTAATTAGACTCCCAGTCCTTGCCGCAGAAGAACATCCTACAGGATGATGCTGTCACCACCATGCTTCACCGTAATGATGGTGCCAGGTTTCCTCCAGACCTGATGCTCGGCATTCAGCCCAAAGAGTGCCATTTTGGTTATCAGACCAGAGAATCTTTAGGTGCCTTTTGGCAAACTCCAAGTGGGCTGTCGTGCCTTTTACTGAGGGGCTTCCGTCTGGCCGCTCTATCATAAATGCCTGATTGGTGGAGTGCTTCAGGGATGGTTGTCCTTCTGGAAGGTTCTCCCATCTCCAGAGGTACTCTGGAGCTCTGTCAGAGTGACTGTCGCGTTCTTGGTCACCTCCCTGACCAAGGCCCTTCTCCCCCAATTGCTCAGTTTGGTCGAGTGGCCAGCTCTTGTAAGATTCTTGGTGGTTCCAAACTTCTTCCATTTAAGAATGATGGATGCCACTGTGTTCTTGGGGACCTTCAATACTGCAGAAATGTTTTGGTACCTTCCCCAGATCTATGCCTCGACACAATCCTGTCTCGGAGCTCTACGGACAATTCCTTCGACCTCATGGCTTGGTTTTTGCTCTGACATGCGCTGTCAACTGTGGGACCTTTATATAAACAGGTGTGTGCCTTCCCAAATCATGTCCAATCAATTGAATTTGATCAATGGAAACAGGATTCAGCTGAGCTCAATTTTGTGTCTCGTTGCAAAGGGTCTGAATATTTATGTAAATAAGGTATTTAGTTTTTTTTATTTGTAATACATTTGCAAAATTTTCTAAAAACCTGTTTTCACTTTGTCATTATGGGGTATTGTGTGTGTGTGTAGTTTGATGAAGGCTGTAATGTAACAATGTGGAAAAAGCCCAGGGCTATCAATACTTTCCAAATGGGGGGGGGGGGGGTGTGTGTTTTTAAATTGGTTTCAGAACATTTTGCCCCCTTTGAATGTGCAGGCTGCCTGTACAAAGTACAACAAAAAAATGTTTAGCTGAAGTATCCCTAAGTCTGTACCTGTTTTCTTGTACTATGTTATGTTGGAGTGTCTTGAAGATGACACTAAGATTTTTTTTTTTTTAATTATTATTATTTTAGACGTGGGCCTGGGAATTCAGTCTACCGTGCCCGTTGCGAAGGATCAGGATTTCGGGCCAATTCTATTTCAATTCAGGAAACTCTGATGATGATGATGATTGAAATTTAAAGTATTGGCTTGATAATTGCTCATTGTTTTCTATGTTTACTTTTCAAGCTGACGGCACTGAAATGAGATTGATCCCCAAACCTGCTTATTCTCCAAAACCCGACCCCCAAGCAACAGAGACTAGAGTCTGGTTTCAATGATGCGCTCTTTT
Organism: Oncorhynchus mykiss; assembly: GCF_057628025.1. Lineage (NCBI taxonomy): Eukaryota > Metazoa > Chordata > Actinopteri > Salmoniformes > Salmonidae > Oncorhynchus > Oncorhynchus mykiss. The sequence goes on along the minus strand of NC_143023.1, from coordinate 48,758,843 downwards.
GGCTTAGAGGAACTATGTCATTGCCTACGTTGATATGGGGGGAGATCTGGTGACTCTCCCAACAAATCACGAGGCAGACATGCCAAAACCTTGTGACGCAAAGGTTGCAGCCAAAATCTATTTTGTATTTTATTCAAGTGGATAAAGTAGTGGCATAAGCAGTGATGTGGTTCCCCTATGCCAAAAGAGTGTCATTGAAACCAGAACTTAGTCATTGACCACATTTACATGCACACCAATCTCCTGTTGTTTTTCGTGCAGTGCGCAGGCTCAATCTTACAAATCATGGGTGTTGTGTGATATATTTTCATTTGATTTGTCAAAGAAATCTCTTCCAAAAGGTAGGCTACCTGCACAGTTCGTACGGACCAAAATAATTCAGTCATTCATTTAGCTGATTCTCCGTACTGGACCCGAGAGATTAATAAAAAAAAGTATAATATTAATATTCTTCATTCTTGTTCCCAAGACATTTGTTGTATAATTTTACTGCTAGTGATAGTATTATATGACACTGCATGTGAGAGGTTATAGGCCCTACTGTAAGTCTGTTTCTGTTACAATTCCATTTAACCTATAACTTAAATGAGGAATATTCCGTTTATTAATTCCAGAATAAGACCTTTAGCGGGATATGAGCTACTATCCGGAATACTGTGCCCATGTAAATTTGGTCACTGTGCTTCCTAGGGTCGTGTTTCTGAGACTCGAATCTGTTTGACTTGCCTAGTTAAATAGGTAGGTAAAAAATGTAAAAAGGCCTATGGCGTGTCGGGTAAGTGAACTCCCACTCTTAGCCACAAGAGGGCAGCAGATCCCTTCTGTCTGTCTCTGCCTGTGCGGTTGGTCTGAGAGGGCTGTTAAAGCCATTTTCTACAGTTTGAATAAATGTGAACATGTAAAGGATAGTAAACAAAAAAATGAAATGCTGCTGTAGCATGTTATTTTATAAAGTTTTCAATAAAATCTAATGACAAATGTGAACATTTGTTGTCCTGGCTTTATTTGTGACTCATCAATTATGCATGGTGCAGCTCACATGGCAAATTTCCACTGAGAATTTACACCGATGTTTTACCAAAAAGGTGCAGACGTTTGTGTTTCCACCTACACGGCCCGGCTCTAGTGACACACAAGGCCGTGGCCTCAGCGGACCTGCTCTGACAGCGGGGTCGCTGGTACTTTTCAGCTGGCATTTATATAACAATGGAATAACTGTGAACATGGGTTCACACCTTCCACGGTTTACACCATCTCACAAAGCAACTCCACCAACACTGCTCTCCCAGTTCTCTCCCCTGCATCCAGCAACTTGAGGGAGGTCTGTCAAATGTTCAGACTGCTTTGCTGTTACCTGGTTGGCCAGGGACTTTATTGAAGTCTCATCTCACTCGACAAGTAGCTGCAGATGACCCTATGCCTGTTCGCTCTTATGGGAATGATCTTAATACCCTCTGACTTTACACTTCATAGAGGGCTCACGCTTATGAAACTAAATGTGACAAGTATGATAGAAAAAATTGACACAATTGACACAGGTTTAGGGCTCATGCCTGACATTCTGGTTCTCTAGGAAACATGGTTGAATGGTTCCTTCTCTGATAAAGACATTGAAGTGATTCATGTATTTAGATGTGACAGATTAAAGGAAGGAGGGGCCATATGTAAAATCAAATTTCATGGGGTCCAAATCTTTTTGTTCCCAAGAAATGTGAGATCCTGGCTGTAGATTTTCATAAACCAAAATGAACATCTTCACTGAACAAAAATATAAACAACAATTTCAAAGATTTTACTGAGTTACAGTTCACTTAATTATAAAAAATAATAATTAATTAGACCCTAATCTATGGATTTCACGACTGGGAATACAGATATGCATCTGTTGGTCACAGATACCTTAACGGTAGGGACGTGGATCAGAAAACCAGTCTGTATCTGGTGTGACCACACTTTGCCTCATGCAGCATGACCCATCTCCTTCATATAGAGTTGATCAGGCAGTTGATTGTGGCCTGTGGAATGATGTCCCACTCTTCAAGGGCTGTGCAAATATTAGATATTGGCAGGAACTGGAACACGCTGTCGTACACGTCGGTCCAGAGTATCCCGAACTTGCTCAATGGGTGACATTTCTGGTGAGTATGCAGGCCATGGAAGAGCTGGGCCATTTTCAGCTTCCAGGAATTGTGTACAGATTCTGTGACGTGGCCGTGTATTATCATGCTGAAACATGAGGTTAGGCGGCAGGTGAATGGCATGACAATGGGCCTCAGGATCTCCTTACAGTATCTGCATTCAAATTGCCATCGATCAAATACCATTGTGTGCGTTGTCCGTAGCTTATGCCTGCCCATACCATAACCCCACCTCCATGGGGCACTCTTCACAATGTTGACGTCGTCAAACCGCTCACCCACACGCTACACTGTCTGCCATCTACCCGGTACAGTTGAAACCAGGATTCATACCCAAAGAGCACACTTCTTCAGTGGCCATCGAAGGTGAGCATTTGCCCACTGAAGTCGGTTTTGACTCCGAACTGCAGACCGATGAGTATGACAAATATGCAGATGAGCTTCCCTGAGACGGTTTCTGACAGTTTGAAGAAATTCTTTGTTTGTGCAAACCCACAGTTTCATCAGTTGTCCGGGTGGCTGGTGTCAGATGATCCCGCAAGTGAAGGAGCTGGATGTGGAGGTCCTGGGCTGGCATGGTTACAAGTGGTCTGCAATTGTGAGGCCGGTTGGCTGTAGGGCTGTTGCAGTGACCATATTACCGGCAGTCATGAGTCATGACTGCAGTAAAATTCCACGTGATCAAAATTACAGGTGACCGTTGAGTCACAGTAATCTCCTTTTATGCACTCTGGACATACTTTGGTAGTACCCAACTTGCTACTGTAACTACCATCAGGTCCTAATGGCCTGGTACTCCGGGCTCTATTGTCCCTTTAACCACTTTGACATCAATGCAAATGCATTTGAAAATCACATCAGACACATTTCATAAAAACAGTATAGTGCTTTTAAAACTCACATCAGTTTGAAGAAAGAAGTTCAGCAGCAGGTTGAAACAGTGTAAAACATTGTTGTGGATGTTTCAAAGCCTAACACAATGAAATGCACAGCCTTTCAAAGGTGATGATTAATTCAAAACACTAATGCATATTAGAACATATGATTCAAAGTGTTCAGACCCTTTGACTTTTTACACATTTATGTTTTACAGCCTTATTCTAAAATGGATTCAATTGTTGTTTTTCCTCACCCATCTACACACAATACCCCATAATGACAAAGAAAAAAATATATATATATCCAAATTGTGCAAAATTTATTACAAAAAAAACACATTTACAGAACTATTCAGACCCTTTACTCTGTACTTTGCTACAGCCTTGAGTCTTCTTGGGTATGATGCTACAAGCTTGGCACACCTGTATTTAGGGAGTTTCTCCCATTCTCTTCAGATCCTCTCAAGCTCTGTCAGGTTGGTCACAAGAGTCACCACCTTTGTGAATGAGAGAACATAGGCCGCCTTCCAAACCTTGGGGATAGTGCCAGATATATAATCGTCAGGTAAAACCTATGGGTTGATAATTCGGCAATCGGGCAGAGAGATGCAGTAAAAATGGATTAAGCATATCAGCTCCAGTAGATCTTTATTTGCATTAATGCAGGGCAGGGATTTAGCACATCACAGATAGTAAATGATTGAAATAAAAACAAAGATTCACCAGCAATTGAAGGGGTTAAACCGACAAGTCAGCTAGAGGCTGGCAGAGGGAAGAGCAGTCGATTAACTGACCAAGGTCAACTACACCACTGTTTCTCTCAAATAAAAAGCCTGCCGAGATAGAATGACGATCACTGGATGGATCACAGGCTGGATGGCGAGCGTTGCTGCACAGCTAAGTTCAGGCATCTCCAGAGATGTTCGATCAGTTTCAAGTCTGGGCTCTGGCTGGACCACTCAATGACATTGTCCCAAAGCTACACCTGCGTTGTCTTGGCCATGTGCTTAGGATCGTTGTCCTGTTGGAAGGTAAACCTTCACCCCAGTCTGGAGCGCTCTGGAGCAGGTTTTCATCTCTGTACTTTGCTCCATTCATCTTTCCCTCGATACTGACTAGTCTCCCTGTCCCTGCTGCTGAAAAACATCCCCACAGCATGATGCTGCCACCACCATGCTTCACTGTAGGGATGGTGTCAGGTTTCTTCCAGACGTGACTCTTGGCATTCAGGCCAAAGAGTTAAATCCTGGTTTAATCAGACCAGAGAAGCTTGTTTCTCATGGTCTGAGAGGCTTTGAGTGCCTTTTGGAAAACTCCAAGCGGGCTGTCATGTGCTTTTTACTGATAAGTGGCTGGCCACTCTACCATAAAGTCCTGATTGGTGTTGTCACGTCTACCCCCGCTCCCCCTCTCTGGTGCTTGTTGTTGACAGTTGTCTTATTATTACGCACACCTGCCACCATTGTTACGCGCACCTGCTCCTCATAAGACTCACCTGGAGTCAATCAATTCTGTGATTACCTCTCCTCTACATCTGTCACTCCCTTTGGTTCTTTCCCCGGGCAGTATTAGTTATTTTTCTCATGTCCCGACGCTACTCGTTTTGTATGGTTCCATGTTCTATTTATGGTTCAATTCACACCCTGTACTTGCTTCCTGACTCCCAGCGTCTGCGTTACAGGTGGAGTGCTGCAGAGATGGTTGTCCTTCTGGAAGATTCTCCCATCACCACAGAGGAACTCTGGAGCTCTTTCAGAGTGACCATTGGGTTCTTGGTCACCTCCCTGACTAAGGCCCTTCTCAGTTTGGCCGGGTGGCCAGCTCTAGGAAGAGTCTTGGTGGTTCCAACTTGCTTCCATTTAAGACTGATGGAGGCCACTATGTTCTTGGGGACCTTCAATACCGAAGACATTTTTTGGTACTCTTCACCAAATCGATGCCTCGACACAATCCTGTCACGGAGCTTTATGGACAATTCCAACTCAGGTGAGTTCTGTGGCTCTGTCCTCTGCTTCAACATGGCAGAGGCTGGATCATTCCTGCGATTGTGATAGGGAGTTCGATGGTGAGGCATATATCTGTACCTAGGGCAAAGACCTGGTTGCTTCCCAAGGCTGTGAGTCTGTCACTGGGGGCTGATACTGTCGTGGTTAATGTGGGGTCAAATTACATTATGAAGGTCAGCTCAGAACAGCTGACGATGGATTTTAAAGTCCCTACTTAACCAACAAATGCCCCATAATATCTGGCCCTCTGCCCTCCCTAAATCGTGGCATTGAACGTTTCACCTCCATAACTGGCCATGAGACTATTGCAGCTCTGTGGGTGAAACATTTATTAACAATTTTGACACCTTCAGGAATTAAAGCTTGTTTATAAGGAGGATGGGATCCACCCAAATTACTTGGGTTCCTGGATCCTTTCACAGCAGTATAAGGCTGCGTTGAAACAATGACTTATCAATGGCCCAATTCCAGCTCATTTAATCCCTACCATTATGTCACTGAGTTGTCAAAATGCTTCCGCAAATGTACATTTTCCCAGAGACGTTGGAAGACACAATGTAAATAACCTAATTTATGTCCCTCTTACTGCCCGTAATGCCTCTGCTGATCCTACAGCTATTGTATGTAGTAATCATATGCCTATGAACCATAGTAAATCTGTATGCATTGAGGTGGTGTGCCCTAGTAGGAAGACCACTGTGTGCAGCTCACCCTGCACCAATAAAAAATAACCAGAGTATGTCTACCTCTGCTAAGCTTCCCAGTAAAGCAAGAAAAATAATCAAGCATCCCAGAAAAGTGTTAAAATAGACCATGTTAACATATGTAGCTTAAAAGAAACAAGGTTCATGAAATCAATAATTTGCTAACAGATGACATTCATATTTTCACAATCTCTGAAACTCACTTAGATAATACCTTTGATGATAGTGGTAGCAATACATGGTTATAACATCTACCGAAAAGACAGACATTCCAAAGGTGGAGGTGTGGATGTTTATATTCAGAACCACATTCCTGTAAAGCGTAGAGAGGATCTCATGTTAAATACTGTTGAAGTAATATGCATACAGGTTCATCTGCCTCACCTGAAGCCCATTCTGGTAGGAAGCTGCTATAGACCACCAAGTGCTAACAGTCAGTATCTGGATAAAGTTTGCAATGCTTGATAATGTATGTGATGTCAATAGAGTTATACTTTCTGGTTGATTTAAATATTGATTGGCTTTCATCAGCCTGCCCATCCAAGAAAGCTTCAAACTGTACCCAGTGCCTGCAACCTGGTTCAGATTATCAGTCAACCTACAAACAGCACAGGAATGAAATCATCAACATGTATTTATCATATCTTTACTAATGCTGCAAAAAAATTAGTTTGAAGCTTTGAAGCAGCATCCAAATCCATCGGGTGTAGTGATCACAATATAGTAGTCATATCTAGGAAAACCAAAGTTCCAAAGGCTGGGCCTAATATAGTGTATAAGAGATCATACAATAAGTTATGTAGTGATTCCTATGTTGATCTGAATAATATTTGTTGGTCTGTTGTGTGTAGTGACGAGCAACCAGACCCTGCACTTGACACACTTATGAAATTGCTTATCCCAGTTTACTAATAAGCATGCACCCATTAGGAAAATTACTGTAAAAACTTAAATCGATGTGTATCGATGAGGAATTGAAATGGTTGAAAGGGATGAGGCAAAAAAGATGGCAAATAGGTCTGGCTGTATACAACCGATTGGCAAAAGTACTGTAAATTGAGAAATCATGTGATTAAACTGAATAAAAAGAAGAAACTACACTATGAAACAAAGATAAATGACAAAGAATGATAGTAAAAAGCTTTGGAGTACCTTAAATACAAATTTGTGCAAAAAGGCAAACTCCGATCCAACATTCATTGAATCAGATGGCTCATTTTCAATCACAAAATCCACTTATATTGACAGCTGCTTTAATGCTTTTTCATTGGCAAGATTAGCAAACTTTAGCATGACAGTGTCAGCGTTTGTTGCTGGCATATCTGACCAAATTATGAAAGACAAGCATTGTAATTTTGAATTATGTCAAGTGAGTGTGGAAGAGGTGAATTTTTGTTGTTGTATATCAACAATGACAAGCCAACAGTGTCTGACAATTTGGATGGATAATAGCTGACGATATTGCCCCTCCTATTTGCCACATCTTCAATGTAACCCTACTAGATAGGAGGGAAGCCAAAGGAGGGAAGCAAAAGTTATACCTCTACCTAAGAATAGTAAAGCCCCCTTAATTGGCTCAAATAGCCGACCAATCAGCCTGTTACCAACCCTTAGCAAACTTTTGGAAAAAATTGTGTTTGACCAGATACAATGATATTTTACAGTAAACAAATTGACAACCGACTTTCAGCACGCTTATAGGGAAGGACATTCAACAAATACAGCACTTACACAAATTCCACATCATGGTACTGTAGTTTAACTGAATCACTTCCGAGAAAGACAATTCCTATTGATGACCCCATAGAGAAGTCAAATTTGAAAATTCCTAATAAGACACTTTAGTCATCACCATAGTGCACAAAACAGCAATTTAATTATTTATTTTCTTCATCACTCTCAGCCAAAGATATTTACATTTTATATTCATGCTCTGAGGTCAAGATCCCAGCTAGCCAGGGGCTCTGACAGAGTATGTTCACACAATACTGCTATCCAGCGCAGGCACGGTAATCCCAGTAAGAAAGATGGCAGCAACCACAAAATGGCATATGCGAACCTGAGTAGATTACGTTGAAAACAAAGGTTAGCCATCATAGTTCTTATTATACCCAAAGACTATGGATATACAGACAAGCTGCATGTCTCTCCTCCCTAATAATGCGATTCGTTGTCCACAAAGCGGAACAGTGGGCTGTCTAGTTCCCACCTATCCTTTCAAATCAAATCAAATTTTATTTGTCACATACACATGGTTAGCAGATGTTAATGCGAGTGTAGCGAAATGCTTGTGCTTCTAGTTCCAACAATGCAGTAATAACAAGTAATCTAACTAACAATTCCAAAACTACTGTCTTGTACACAGTGTAAGGGGATAAAGAATATGTACATAAGGATATATGAATGAGTGATGGTACAGAGCAGCATAGGCAAGATACAGTAGATGGTATCGAGTACAGTATGTACAAATGAGATGAGTATGTAAACAAAGTGGCATAGTATTAAGTGGCTAGTGATACATGTATTACATAAGGATACCGTCGATGATATAGAGTACAGTATATACGTATGCATATGAGATGAATAATGTAGGGTAAGTAACATTTATATAAGGTAGCATTGTTTAAAGTGGCTAGTGATATATTTACATCATTTCCCATCAATTCCCATTATTAAAGTGGCTGGAGTTGAGTCAGTGTCAGTGTGTTGGCAGCAGCCACTCAGTGTTAGTGGTGGCTGTTTAACAGTCTGATGGCCTTGAGATAGAAGCTGTTTTTCAGTCTCTCGGTCCCAGCTTTGATGCACCTGTACTGACCTCGCCTTCTGGATGATAGCGGGGTGAACAGGCAGTGGCTCGGGTGGTTGATGTCCTTGATGATCTTTATGGCCTTCCTGTGACATAGGGTGGTGTAGGTGTCCTGGAGGGCAGGTAGTTTGCCCCCGGTGATGCGTTGTGCGGACCTCACTACCCTCTGGAGAGCCTTACGGTTGAGGGCGGTGCAGTTGCCATACCAGGCGGTGATACAGCCCGCCAGGATGCTCTCGATTGTGCATCTGTAGAAGTTTGTGAGTGCTTTTGGTGACAAGCCGAATTTCTTCAGCCTCCTGAGGTTGAAGAGGCGCTGCTGCGCCTTCTTCACGATGCTGTCTATGTGAGTGGACCAATTCAGTTTGTCTGTGATGTGTATGCCGAGGATCTTAAAACTTGCTACCCTCTCCACTACTGTTCCATCGATGTGGATAGGGGGGTGTTCCCTCTGCTGTTTCCTGAAGTCCACAATCATCTCCTTAGTTTTGTTGACGTTGAGTGTGAGGTTATTTTCCTGACACCACACTCCGAGGGCCCTCACCTCCTCCCTGTAGGCCGTCTCGTCGTTGTTGGTAATCAAGCCTACCACTGTTGTGTCGTCCGCAAACTTGATGATTGAGTTGGAGGCGTGCGTGGCCACGCAGTCGTGGGTGAACAGGGAGTACAGGAGAGGGCTCAGAACGCACCCTTGTGGGGCCCCAGTGTTGAGGATCAGCGGGGAGGAGATGTTGTTGCCTACCCTCACCACCTGGGGGCGGCCCGTCAGGAAGTCCAGTACCCAGTTGCACAGGGCGGGGTCGAGACCCAGGGTCTCGAGCTTGATGACGAGCTTGGAGGGTACTATGGTGTTGAATGCCGAGCTGTAGTCGATGAACAGCATTCTCACATAGGTATTCCTCTTGTCCAGATGGGTTAGGGCAGTGTGGTTGAGATTGCATCGTCTGTGGACCTATTTGGGCGGTAAGCAAATTGGAGTGGGTCTAGGGTGTCAGGTAGGGTGGAGGTGATATGGTCCTTGACTAGTCTCTCAAAGCACTTCATGATGACGGATGTGAGTGCTACGGGGCGGTAGTCGTTTAGCTCAGTTACCTTAGCTTTCTTGGGAACAGGAACAATGGTGGCCCTCTTGAAGCATGTGGGAACAGCAGACTGGTATAGGGATTGATTGAATATGTCCGTAAACACACCGGCCAGCTGGTCTGCGCATGCTCTGAGGGCGCGGCTGGGGATGCCGTCTGGGCCTGCAGCCTTGCGAGGGTTAACACGTTTAAATGTCTTACTCACCTCAGCTGCAGTGAAGGAAAGACCGCATGTTTTCGTTGCAGGCCGTGTCAGTGGCACTGTATTGTCCTCAAAGCGGGCAAAAAGTTATTTAGTCTGCCTGGGAGCAAGACATCCTGGTCCGTGACTGGGCTGGATTTCTTCCTGTAGTCCGTGATTGACTGTAGACCCTGCCACATGCCTCTTGTGTCTGAGCCGTTGAATTGAGATTCTACTTTGTCTCTGTACTGGCGCTTAGCTTGTTTGATAGCCTTGCGGAGGAAATAGCTGCACTGTTTGTATTCGGTCATGTTACCAGACACCTTGCCCTGATTAAAAGCAGTGGTTCGCGCTTTCAGTTTCACACGAATGCTGCCATCAATCCACGGTTTCTGGTTAGGGAACGTTTTAATCGTTGCTATGGGAACGACATCTTCAACGCACGTTCTAATGAACTCGCACACCGAATCAGCGTATTTGTCAATGTTGTTATCTGACGCAATACGAAACATCTCCCAGTCCACGTGATGGAAGCAGTCTTGGAGTGTGGAGTCAGCTTGGTCGTACCAGCGTTGGACAGACCTCAGCGTGGGAGCCTCTTGTTTTAGTTTCTGTCTGTAGGCAGGGATCAACAAAATGGAGTCGTGGTCAGCTTTTCCGAAAGGGGGGCGGGGCAGGGCCTTATATGCGTCGCGGAAGTTAGAGTAACAATGATCCAAGGTCTTTCCTCCCCTGGTTGCGCAATCGATATGCTGATAAAATTTGGGGAGTCTTGTTTTCAGATTAGCCTTGTTAAAATCCCCAGCTACAATGAATGCAGCCTCCGGATAAATCGTTTCCAGTTTGCAGAGAGTTAAATAAAGTTCGTTCAGAGCCATCGATGTGTCTGCTTGGGGGGGGATATATACGGCTGTGATTATAATCGAAGAGAATTCTCTTGGTAGATAATGCGGTCTACATTTGATTGTGAGGAATTCTAAATCAGGTGAACAGAAGGATTTGAGTTCCTGTATGTTTCTTTCATCACACCATGTCACGTTGGCCATGAGGCATACGCCCCCGCCCCTCTTCTTACCAGAAAGATGTTTGTTTCTGTCAGCGCGATGTGTGGAGAAACCCGTTGGCTGCACCGCTTCGGATAGAGTCTCTCCAGTGAGCCATGTTTCAGTGAAGCAAAGGACGTTACAGTCTCTGATGTCCCTCTGGAATGCTACCCTTGCTCGGATTTCATCAACCTTGTTGTCAAGAGACTGGACATTGGCAAGAAGAATGCTAGGGAGTGGTGCGCGATGTGCCCGTCTCCGGAGTCTGACCAGAAGACCGCCTCGTTTCCCTCTCTTTCGGAGTCGTTTTTTTGGGTCGCTGCATAGGATCCACTCCGTTGTCCTGTTTGTAAGGCAGAACACAGGGTCCGCGTCGCGAAAAACATATTCTTGGTCGTACTGATGGTGAGTTGACGTTGCTCTTATATTCAGTAGTTCTTCTCGACTGTATGTAATGAAACCTAAGATGACCTGGGGTACTAATGTAAGAAATAACACATAAAAAAACAAAAAACTGCATAGTTTCCTAGGAACGCGAAGCGAGGCGGCCATCTCTGTCGGCGCCGGAAATTCTTTGGATTGGTGGAGTCATCTCATTATTGCAATCCTTTTTTGAAAATGAAATGAGGGTTGTTGACATCAACCGCCTGCATTCAATATAGAGAGATACTATGCTACTAGCCTCATGCCATGAAAATGCCATCTCCATACAACTGATAGTGTTTTTCTTTATCAAAGTTGCCGGGGTGTCCAATGTTCCCTCTAAGCTGCCTGCGGCACAGTAGAAATATCATAATGTTCAGAGAAGCACAAGATTGAACTCAACTTTCTGGTGTTTTCCCTGTTAGTTAACGTTTCCCTTTACTGTGGGAATAGTTGTAAGCAGAACGCATCGAAGTAGGATTCTATTGCATTGACAGGCACAACTCTTACCCTACAAAGTCCGGAGCCTGCTGGTTTTCTGTTCTACCTGATCATTGCATATGCCTGGTGTCCCAGGTCTAAATTGGTCCCTGATTAGAGGGTGACAATGAAAAAATGCAGTGGAACTGGCTTCGAGGTCCAGAGTTGAGTTGAGTTTGAGGGCTCTACGCATACAGGTGCGCCATACCCAATCAGAGCTTCAGTAGGACTATATGCAAATAAACCATTGCCATATATGAATCTGTGTCATTCACTTTGAACTGGACTGTAAATGCGCTTGTTTTGAGATCAAAGCGAGAACTGCATCTAGCCACGTGTGTACATTTGTTCATATCCTTCGCTAGTTAGTGAGTTATTAGCCCAGTTATAGATCATTTGTAGTCAGCAATGGGGGAGTGATTGCTTCCTACAAGAGCACAACGTGTGTATTTCTAGACATTTTTGAAACGTGAGTCAGGTAAAGAGCTTTTTTTGTTGTCTTAAAGGGGCAGTGTTGTATTTTGTGTCAGGCTTGAATAAGCTAAGTAGCCAATAGGCAGAGGGTAACATTATTTGTCTGATTCTCTAATAATGGTATGGGAATAACGATGCATTTTATTTTGTGGTTTCTTGTATCAAACAAAAACATTTTCAGTCACCTCCTTGTCCGAAGGACAAGTGGATGAACAGGTTAATGTCAAGCTCTACATGTTTTTTTTTCAAAGGTCTCATGGAATGTAGGCCTACGTTGAACACCAGACATTGCCTGATACTCTAGGCTGAACATCCCGAATTCAACGGGCCAGTCAATTGGGCATTTCTGCAGTATATTAGAGCATGTCCAATTCATGATGGTTAATGCCCATTGTAAGACATTGCAAATGGACAGTGTACAATTGTACCAATGTATTTAATGAGGGATTTACAGGTGAAGTCAGAAGTTTACATACACTTAGGTTGGAGTCATTAAAACTCGTTTTTCAGCCACTCCACAAATTTCTTGTTAACGAACTATAGTTTTGGCAAGTTGGTTAGGACATTACTTTGTGCATGACACAAGTCATTTTTCCAACAATTCTTTACAGACAAATTATTTCACTGTATCACAATTCCAGTGGGTCAGAAGTTTACATACACTAAGTTGACTGTGCCTTTAAACAGCTTGGAAAATTCCAGAAAATGATGTCATGGAAGCTTTATAAGCTCCTGATAGGCTAATTGACATAATTTGAGTCAATTGGAGGTGTACCTGTGGATGCATTTCAAGGCCTACCTTGACATCATGGGAAAATCAAAAGAAATCAACCAAGACCTCAGAAAAAAATTGTAGACCTTCACAAGTCGGGTTCATCCTTGGGAGCAATTTCCAAACACCTGAAGGTACCACATTCATCTGTATAAACAATAGTACGCAAGTATAAACACCGTGGAACCATGCAACCGTCATACAACTCAGTAAGGAGATGCTTTCTGTCTACTTTAGATGAACGTACTTGGTGCAAAAAAGTGCAAATCAATCCCAGAACAACAGAACAAAATTACCTTGTGAAGATGCTGGAGGAAACGGGTACAAAAGTATCTATATCCACAGTAAAACTAGTCCTATATCGACATAACCTGAAAGGCTGCTCAGCAAAGTAGAAGCCACTGCTCCAAAACCACCATAAAAAAGCCAGACTACGGTTTGCAACAGCACATGGGGACAAAGATCGTACTTTTTGGAGAAATGTCCTCTGGTCTGATGATACAAATATAGAACTGTTTGGCCATAATGACCATCGTTATGTTTGGAGGAAAAAGGCGGAGGCTTGCAAGCCGAAGAACACCATCCCAACCGTGAAGCATGGGGGTGGCAGCATCAGGTTGTGGGGGTGCTTTGCTGCAGGAGGGACTGGTGCACTTCACAAAATGGATGGCAACATGAGGAAGTAAAATTATGAAGATATGCAACATCTCAAGATATCAGTCAGGAAGTTAAAGCTTGGTCGTAAATGGGTCTTCCAAATGGACATTGACCCCAAGCATACTTCCACATTTGTAGCAAAATGTCTTAAGGACAACAAAGTCAAGGTATTGGAGTGGCCATCAGAAAGCCCTGACCTCAATCCTATAGAACATTTGTGGGCAGAACTGAAAAAGTGTGAGCAAGGAGGCCTACAAACCTGACTCAGCTACACCAGCTCTGTCAGGAGGAATGGGCGAAAATTCACCAAACTTATTGTGGGAAGCTTGTGGAAGGCTACCTGAAATGTTTCACCCAAGTTAAACAATCTAAAGGCAATGCTACCAAATTCAAATTGATGTAAACTTGTATGTAAACTTCTGACCCACTGGGAATGTGATGAAACAAAATAAAAGCTGAAATAAATAATTCTCTCTATTATTCTGACATTTCACATTCTTAAAATAAAGTGGTGATCCTAACTGACCTAAGACGAGGAATTTTTACTGGAATTAAATGTCAGGAATTGTGAAACTGAGTTTAAATGTATTTTGCTAAGGTGTACTTGAACCTCCGACTTCAACTGTAACATCACCAAATGGAAAGGCTGAAATCCACACCAACGAGCGATTGGACAGTGTCCATTACACATATGCTATGTTGTCGTTGTGAACAGCTCTTCTGCAAGTTGACAGTGTCCATTGCCAGTGTATCTCCATAAGGACTTCCCATTACGAAATGAACATGCTGAATCAACATCAATGAGAAATTATTACTTCCTTTGACTTCCTATAGACCTTCTAGGTTGATTCAAAGCTTAACATAGTGATAAATTATATATCACTTGGATGTTTCTTATGCAATTTGGACATGGTTCACTGACTTGGGTTCAGAAGCCGACTTCCTATGATCATATATGGCAAATGAACAAAACATCAGCCTTATGGACAAAATCAATAAAATAAGACAAATGTGTGTCCATACAGCATATGTATAATTGACCAAATAAAATGTCACCCTTGGGACCTATAGCGCTCCATTTTTATGGAATGTTCTGTCTATCCATGTGAGAAATACAGACTCGGTCTCTCGGAGGACCTGAGCCATAGAACTACCTGGCCTGTTGACTCCTTGCTGTCCACCTGGCCGTGCTGCTGCTCCAGTTTCAACTGTTCTGCCTGCGGCTATGGAACCCTGACCGGTCTCAACCTTTAAGTCTTTATTGAAGACTCATCTCTTCAGTAGGTCCCTTGAGTGTAGTCTGGCCCAGGAGTGTGAAGGTGAATGGAAAGGCACTGGAGCAACGAACCGCCCGTGCTGAGTCACTGGCTCTCTCACTCGCTCTCGCTCTCTCTCTCTCTGAGGACCTGAGCCATGGGACCACCTGGCCTGTTGACTCCTTGCTGTCCACCTGGCCGTGCTGCTGCTCCAGTTTCAACTGTTCTGCCTGCGGCTATGGAACCCTGACCTGTTCACCGGATGTGTTGCCTGTCCCAGACCTGCTGTTTTCAACTCTCTAGAGACAGCAGGAGCGGTAGAGATACTCTTTAATTATCGGCTATGAAAAGCCATCTGACATTTACTCCTGAGGTGCTGACCTGTTGCACCCTCTTTTTAATGAAAATATGTCAACCATTATTTGATTATGTTGGTATCCCTTCGTCTAGGGCCTAACAACACACGTGCCAATATCCTCCAAGCACCGGCTTCTCGGGCATTATCACGTAAATAGAGTCTTCTGTCTAGCCTGAAACGAATGGTTGTTATGTTGTGGAACAGAGCAATAGGCACTTGCCATTTGGTTGAGACGAACATTAGTTTAGAAAGTAATTGTTTACTTTGTGTATATTGGTTGGCTTTGCTAGTTAGCAAGCTGAGATGTATTTGCTCAAATTGGCTAGCTAGACGCTAATGAATAAGATCTGCTGTGCAGCTGCTTCTCTCTGGCTGTTGCCGTGCCCAGATGAAGTGAGAGCAAACTGCTACTGAGATAAAAAGTTAAGATCTCTATCTTGAGTAGCTAGATTTCAAGGTTGAACAAATGCTATATATATATATTTTATTGGCTTGCTAAATGAGCTGGTTTTCCTGAAAGTGTCTATCCGATAAAGTTGTTGTTCTTATGCTTATGTTCTAAATTCCCAATCTTGCCCTCAAACCATTCATGGTCACCTAATAATCCCCAGTTTACAATTGGCTCATTCATCCCCCTCCTCTCCCCTGTAACTATTCCCCAGGTCGTTGCTGTAAATGCAAACGTGTTCTTAGCCAACTTACTGTAACGGTTTTCTTGATGAGAAGGAGAGTCGGACCAAAATGCGGCGTGTCTATTGCAATCCATGTTTAATGAAGTAACACACTAAACACAAACACTATCAAAACAATAAACTTAACGAAAACCGAAACAGCCTATACTTGTGTCACCTAACACAGAACAATGACACTAAGGACAATCACCCACACCAACTCAAAGAATATGGCTGCCTAAATATGGTTCCCAATCAGAGACAACGATAAACACCTGCCTCTGATTGAGAACCACTTCAGACAGCCATAGACTTGAACACCCCACTAGCTACAATCCCCATACATACACACCACATACAAAAACCCATGCCACACCCTGGCCTGACCAAATAAATAAAGATAAACACAAAATACTTTGACTAGGGTGTGACACTTACCTGGTAAAATAATGGATAAATAAAATGATGCAATGTCCAGGAAGTGTTATAGCCACAACATCAAAATCAAGTACTCAAACATCTGCAGACCAGCGAGGATGAGGAAAGCTTATAGAACAATAACTTCTAGCTAGTTGTATATCTGATATACACTACCATTCAAAAGTTTGGGGTCACTTAGAAATGTCCTTGTTTTTGAAAGAAGAGCACATTTTTTGTCCATTGAAATAACATAAAATTGATCACAAATACAGTGTAGACATTGTTAATGTTTTAAATGACTATTGGAAATGGCTGAATTTTAATGGAATATCTACATAGGCATACAGAGGCCCATTATCAGCATCCATCACTCCTGTGTTCCAATGACACGTTGTGTTAGCTAATCCAAGTGTATAATTTTAAAAGGCTAATTGATCATTAGAAAACCCTTTTGCAATTATGTTAGCACAGCTGAAAACTGTTCTGCTGATTAAAGAAGCAATAAAACTGGCCTTTAGACTAGTTGAGTATCTGGAGCATCAGCATTTGTGGGTTTGATTACAGGCTCAAAATGGCCAGAAACAAAGACCTTACTTCTGAAACTCATCAGTCTATTCTTGCTCTGAGAAATGAAGGCTATTCTATGTGAGAAATTGCCAAGAAACTGAAGATCTCATACAACGCTGTGTACTACTCTCTTCACAGAACAGAGCAAACTGGCTCTAACCAGAATAGAAAGAGGAGTGGGAGGCCCCGGTGCACAACTGATCAGGAGGACATTAGAGTGTCTAGTTTGAAAAACAGACGCCTCACAAGTCATCAACTGGCAGCTTCATTAAGGTATTTTAGTTAATTCTGTTTCTAAAGTGCTTTATGTTGGATGTGAGTAATTGAGCAGGTCTATAGTATAATGCATTGTTTTGAAATGTTTATTACATATCTATTCACAACTCACTCATTATTTTATGTTGCCTTTTTATGTATGCAAAAATTATATGTTTTTTACTGTTACCTTTTACATGCTGAAATGGTCTCATTACTTTTGGGCTAGACTATGATCTGTAAATATATACTGTAAATGTCTACCCTTTAAAAAAAATTGTTGATCAATGAAATTAGCACCATTTTGAATAGTTTGTTGCTACTGTTTGGTAAGGAAGTGGGAAATGTGGAAAACATCAGAGGAGGAAGGGAGAATGATGAGAAATCAGAACTTGGACAATGTCAGGGAATAAGCAGGTAAATGTACAGCCTATCAGTGACAAAAGAAACGGTGCAGAGATGTAGCCTTAAGATAATATTAGATATTTACATTTTATGTACTGGACACAGGGCTAGCCAGCAATTCTCAAAACATTGGATTACCAACTTGAGCAATGAATTCTCAATTTGCAGCACGTTTTCACATGATCGTATATACACTGAACAAAAGTATAAATGCAACATGTAAAGTGAAATAAAAGATCCCAGACATTTTCCATACGCACAAACAGCTTTTGTCTCTCAAATATTTATAATTTCCTTTTTAGAAAATATTTTCATCCAGCCTTTCTGGTTTGGAAAGTATGGTGACTAATATTGCTTTAATTTATCCATCAAACACATGGAGTTTTTGAAAAAGTAGGTACTTTTCTCAAAACAACCCCATCTGGTGAATAGAAAGTGTGATTAAAATGTGTTTCCACATGCAGCTTAATACTTCAGACAAGGAAAAATTATGGATAGCTAATTCAAGTGAAAAGCGATAAACTATAATCTTGGAATGGAGCACTAGAATTGTATTGTTGTCATCACCGGGAGTCTATTAGTCAGTCAGTCATTCAATTAGTCAGCTAACCACTAGGACACTTTTATGATATCAATAGCAATAGACTTTGATTGTATTGTTTCATAGAGTCATCATAGATTTGGGGTAAAATCAGTCACAGCAGCCTATTTTCAAGTTGGCCACCATTCATTTCAATGTGGAGGAACTGAATAGATTTTTCAATGCCATACATTTATAAATATTGGTGTAATAAGACCAACAAAGGCTGAAAATGTGTGTTACTGTAAGAAAAATGCTAAAAGATTTTGTCACGACTTCCGCGGAAATTGGTCCCTCTCCTTGTTCGGTGGTCGACGTCACCGGTTTTCTATCCGCCACCGATCCACTTTTCATTTTCCATTTGTTTTGTCTTCATTGTACACACCTGGTTTCCATTCCCATAATTATGTTCCCTATTTAACCGTCTGGTTTCCCCATGGTTTGGTGCGTGTTTGTTCATTGTAAGTTGGTCTGTATTTGAGCTTGATTATTTTCCTTCTTGGAATATTTGTGTCTCTGTGTCCTGCGCCTGACTCCACCTTACCTGCTACACCTAGATGTCTTACAAAGATGCACCAGAGATATGAGTTATATGTATTTAGCAACATTTTACGGGAGCGTCTAAATTACTCAAATGTAAATGTACTGTTATAATGGTAGAAATATGACACATGATAAAACGCTGAAAATAAGGTCTGAGGTTAATACGAGCTTAGGAGATATTTTATGTTTTCTTCTATGAGATAATATCAGTCATTTAACATGACCTTCATCAATTGTGAAGCCTATATGTGCTTTATGTGCTTTTTTTCAATACATAGATGTTTTAAAAAATCCCAAACTATGATGTTAGTTGATGAAGATGATCTCATAGAACAAAATGTATAACATTTCCTAAGCCTGTATTTACCAAATTAGTCTTTTTGGGCCATAATCAAAAACCCCTACAAAAACGCCATTCATTACCCCATTACCCCATTACCCCGGGCTGTCGAATGAACCTTGGCCGAGTTAGTCCCTACAAAAATACGCCATTACTATTTCTCTATAGCTGGGACAGGGAGCTGGCTGGATGTAGTGGTACCCACTGGTGGCCTTTACTATGGGCGGGGCTGATCCTCCCTCCCTGGGTTTCCTCTGCCCATGCAGGGAGCTGGCTGAATGTAGTGGCACCCCTGCTGGCCGTAGGCGGGGGTTAGGACCCTTCCGGAGATTAGCCCAGTGAGTGTGGGCCAATCTCCCCCATCTCCTTGCGGCAGGGAGCTGGCTCGATAAAGTAGCCTCCTGGTGGCCGCGGGCGGATGTCGGCCTTCCCTGTCCGGGGGTCAGCTCCCGTTCTCTGGGTCGGCCCCAGCCCTCTCTGGGTGTATTTAGTGGTGTCCCCTGGTGGCCATTTGTAGGGGTTGGGCTCTCTTGCTGGTGGTCGGCCACCCCTTCCTGGCAGTCTCCCCCTCTTCCATGGTGCAGAGAGCAGGGTGGATGTTGTGGCGCCACCTGGTGGTCAGGGGCATGGGGTCAGCCCCCCCTCTCCGGGTGTTGGCCTCTCTCTCCCTGGGTAGGCCCCATTCCTCTCTGGCACTCTCCCCCAATCTCCCTAGTGCAGGGAGCTGTCTGGATGGAGAGGCGCCCCCTTGCTCCCTTGGCAGAGTGCGG
The DNA here is from genome assembly GCF_057628025.1 of Oncorhynchus mykiss. NCBI lineage: Eukaryota > Metazoa > Chordata > Actinopteri > Salmoniformes > Salmonidae > Oncorhynchus > Oncorhynchus mykiss. The sequence continues at coordinate 48,739,034 of NC_143023.1, read as the reverse complement.
AGATTGCACCCTATCTGGGGGTCGGCCCCCCTTCCCTGAGTTGGGCCCAGCCTTCTCTGGCTGTCTTCACCCCCCTTTCTCTGGTGCAGGGAGTTGGGTGGATGCAGTGACTACCCCTAGTGGCCGTGGGCGGGGGTCGGCCCCTTTCCTGGGTCGGCCTCAGCTCTCTCTGGCCCTCAACCCCCATATCCCTGGGGCAGGGAGCTGGCTGGATGTAGTGACGCACCCTGGTGGTCACTGGCGGAGGTCAGACAACGTCCCAGTGGAAGGGAGCTGGGTGGATGTATTGACGCCCCCTGGTTGCCGTTGGTGGGGGATTCCCCCCCCCCCCCCCCCCCACTCTGGGGGACAGCCCCCCCTCTCTTGGTTGACCTCAGCCCTCTCACCTCATCTCCCTGGTGCAGGGAGCTGGCTGGATGTAATGGTGCCCCCTGGTGGCCTCTGGGGGTTGGGTCTCCCTCCCTGATTCAGCCTCCGCCCTCTCTGGCCCTCTCCTCTATATTGCTGGGGAAGAGAGCTGGCTGGATGTAATGGAGCCCTCTGGTGGCCTTGGCCAGCCCTCGTCCCCAGTGGTCGGCCCACCCAGTCTCTGGGTGGAATCTCTGGATTACAGCGTTCTAATCACCTGTAAATACACACTGGACAGGTGTAATGAATACAGTGGGGCAAAAAAAGTATTTAGTCAGCCACCAATTGTGCATGTTCTCCCACTTAAAAAGATGAGAAAGGCCTGTAATTTTCATCATAGGTACACTTCAACTATGACAGACAAAATGAGAAAAGAAATCCAGAAAATCACATTGTAGGATTTTTAATGAATTTATTTGCAAATTATGGTGGAAAATAAGTATTTGGTCAATAACAAAAGTTTATCTCAATACTTTGTTATATATACTCTTTGTTGGGAATGACAGAGGTCAAATGTTTTCTGTAAGTCTTAACAAGGTTTTCACACACTGTTGCTGATATTTTGGCCCATTCCTCCATGCAGATGTCCTTTAGAGCAGTGATGTTTTGGGGCTGTTGCTGGGCAACACGGACTTTCAACTCCCTCCAAAGATTTTCTATGAGGTTGAGATCTGGAGACTGGCTAGGCCACTCTAGGACCTTGAAATGCTTCTTACAAAGCCACTCCTTCGTTGGGGGTGTGTTTGGGATCATTGTCATGCTGAAAGACCCAGCCACGTTTCATCTACAATGCCCTTGCTGATGGAAGGAGGTTTTCAATCAAAATCTCATGATACATGGCCCCATTCATTCTTTCCTTTACACGGATCAGTCGTCCTGGTCCCTTTGCAGAAAAACAGCCCCAAAGCATGATGTTTCCACCCCCATGCTTCACAGTAGGTATGGTGTTCTTTTGATGCAACTCAGCATTCTTTGTCCTCCAAACACGACGAATTGAGTTTTTACCAAAAATATTTTGGTTTCATCTGACCATATGACATTCTCCCAATCTTCTTCTGGATCATCCAAATGCTCTCTAGCAAACTTCAGACGGGCCTGGACATGTACTGGCTTAAGCAGGGGGACACGTCTGGCACTGAAGGATTTGAGTCCCTGGCGGCGTAGTGTGTTACTGATGGTAGGCTTTGTTACTTTGGTCCCAGCTCTCTGCAGGTAATTCACTAGGTCCCCCATGTGGTTCTGGGATGTTTGCTCACCGTTCTTGTGATCATTTTGACCCCACATGGTGAGATCTTGCGTGGAGCCCCAGATCGAGGGAGATTATCAGTGGTCTTCTATGTCTTCCATTTCCTAATAATTGCTCCCACAGTTGATTTCTTCTAACCAAGCTGCTTACCTATTGCAGATTCAGTCTTCCCAGCCTGGTGCAGGTCTACAATTTTGCTTCTGGTGTCCTTTGACAGCTCTTTGGTCATAGTGGAGTTTGGAGTGTGACTGTTTGAGGTTGTGGACAGGTGTCTTTTATACTGATAACAAGTTCAAACAGGCGCCATTAATACAGGTAACGAGTGGAGGACAGAGGAGCCTCTTAAAGAAGAAGTTACAGGTCTGTGAGAGCCAGAAATCTTGCTTGTTTGTAGGTGACCAAATACTTATTTTCCACCATAATTTGCAAATCAATTCATTAAAAATCCTACAATGTGATTTTCTGGATTTTTTTTTCTAATTTTGTCTGTCATAGTTGAGGTGTACCTATGATGAAAATTACAGGCCTCTCATCTTTTTAAGTGGGAGAACTTGCACAATTGGTGGCTGACTAAATACTTTTTTGCCCCACTGTATATGTAAAAATTACTATAAAAAGCGTTCTAATCACCTGTAAATACAAACTGGACAGGTGTAATGAATACATGTAAAAATGACTATAACAAGCGTTATAATCACCTGTAAATACACACTGGACAGGTGTAATGAATATATGTAAAAATGACTTTTGACACTTTAAAAAGCAAGCGAAAAATGATAATTACAAGTGTTAAGATAGGTCCAGGTAAGACGATTTGAACCTTTTTTCTTTTCATATGCTCCTCACTTAATTTCGTCCGCTCAATTCCATTTTCTGGGCACACTTTTTGTTTGAGCTCTTTACTCTCTCAGCTCGTCAACATGATTCTCTACGGCTTGGTTCTTTGGGGGGAATTCTCAACTCTCCACCTCCTCTCAACATTATTTTCCATGTTCTGGACATGCCCCCTTGCGCTTTCAAATTGTGAGAAGGAAATGACACCATATCAGTGCCTGGTCTGGTAGAGTGTAGGCAGCTGCATGCTGGAATGACCCTTAATGGGTGTATGGAGAGAAGCTGGACGATCAGGCATTGGATGATTTCTCTGTGACGGTTTTGATTGAGCGGTGTTCTCGACTGTGTGTCACTTCTAGCCAGTCTGCGTGCTAAGTTATCGTGTGAAACTTGACTGGGAGAGCTAAAAAGGCTTGACCTAATCTTGATAGAATCATACTGTTTCAGTTTAATTTTAACGAAACACATATAACAAACACCCATCTCAGCTAAATTAAAATCAAACAAATTTCATGTCACTTTTTACCAATACATATTAGGTCTAGAACTCATTATGACATCTGTTTGGCTATCATATGATGCCAATAAAATTGAGTTTCATTAGTAAGGCTTATTATAATTACTGTTACTGTTACTGTATGTTTATTATTAGGCACCAAACAGACTATACAGGTTTTTCATTTACCAGTAAATCTATACTGAAAAAAAACATCCTCTCACCGTCAACTGCGTTTATTTTCAGCAAACTTAACGTGTAAATATTTGTACGAATATAAACAAGATTCAACAACTGAGACATAAACTGAACAAGATCCACAGACATGTGACAAACAGAAATGGAATAATGAGTCCCTGAACAAAGGGGGGTCAAAATCAAAAGTAACAGTTAGTATCTGTTGTGGCCACCAGCTGCATTAAGTACTGCAGTGCATCTCCTCCTCATGGACTGCACCAGATTTGCCAGTTCTTGCTGTGAGATGTTACCCCACTCTTCCACCAAGGCACCTGCAAGTTCCCGGATATTTCTGGGGGGAATGGCCCTAGCCCCCACCTTCCGATCCAACAGGTCCCAGACGTGCTCAATGGGATTGAGATCCGGGATCTTCGCTGGCCATGGCAGAACACTGACATTCCTGTCTTGCCGGAAATAACGCACAGAACAAACTGTATGGCTGGTGGCATTGTCATGCTGGAGGGTCATGTCAGAATAAGCCTGCAGGAAGGGTACCACATGAGGAAGGAGGATGTCTTCCCTGTAATGCACAGTGTTGAGATTGCCTGCAATGACAACAAGCTCAGTCCGATGATGCTGTGACACACCGCCCTAGACTATGACGGACCCACCACCTCCAAATCGAACCCGCTCCAGAGTACAGGCCTCGGTGTAACGCTCATTCCTTCAACGATAAACGTGAATCCGACCATCACCTGTGGTGATTCAAAACCGCGACTCATCAGTGAAGAGCACTTTTTGCCAGTCCTGTCTGTTCCAGCGACGGTGGGTTTGTGCCCATAGGCGACGTTTATTTTGGTGTTTTTCAGAGTCAGTAGAAATTGCCTACCATCTGTAAGCTGTTATGGTCTTAACGACCGTTTGACAGGTGCATGTTCATTAATTGTTTATGGTTCATTGAACAAGCATGGGAAACAGTGTTTAAACCCTTTACAATGAAGATCTGTGAAGTTATTTGAATTTTTACTAATTATCTTTGAAAGACGGGGTCCTGAAAAAGCGGCGAGTGTATATTTCCTTATTATAACTCATTGCTATCATCATGGGATGACAATAAAATAGTTTTTGGCTCAATAATCTACTCTTGTAGAATCTGGCAGCAAAACAGCTTAGAATGGGAACTGCTGGGCTCTGTATTGTATTGTCATTCTATTCAATGACAATGTCAACAATAAAATCCATCAATATGACTTTTACCAGTAATCTAGTGTAAATCCATTGTAGGCAACATAACATAATATGTTATGTTATGTTGCCTATTATGAAAAGACAGTCAAATTAACCTAATGACTTTTACATAAACTTTGACTGAAACTGTAAAGTGTGTTAACATGCTCAAAATCAACCTCTGTCATCTCTGAGACTTTGAACACCTTAAAGAAAAATCTGGCCTTAATTGGCCACGTGTATTCTTAAATCTCAACCAGGCACAGTCAGAAGAGGAATGGCCACTCCTCTCTAGGTTTCCCCCTAGAGCTTAGGCTTCTGCCTTTTCTAGGCAGTTTTCCCTAGCCCCTATGCTTTTTGCTTGCTCTTGGTGGGTTTAGGCTGGGTATCTGTATAAGCACTTAACTCCAGATGTAAAAGTGCTTTATAAATAAGATTGATTGGAAGGTTTGGGCAGTGTTGAGATTACCACCACCTTACACATGTCAAGAACATGTTTTCTTATTTAAACTCCATTGGTGACTACTCACCTGTGGTGTGGTGCTATGTAGTGTGGACTTTACTCAGGGTAGATTCAGGGTTTTTGGAGTCAAACCCAAGGTCATGCTCCTATTCCACCGGACTGTTATAGAGAGCTTTCTATTATATGGCATTTTAGCCTGGTTTGTGAAATGATCAGTTAGTTCAAAATTACTGTCCAGACATCAATGAATATGATGGGTGCGGACAATCATGGGACAGCCAAATAATATAATCTCAGACAAATAATATAATCTCAGACACTTCCTATGTACTCCACCCAAAGTTTCAACTTCTCTTCTCAGGCAGATGCAACAGTTTCTCAATGTAAACTGATCAGATAGGACTCCTTCATCTCGTTAGTAACACTCCTAATCAGCAGTGTGCAAGGGGAGACATGTATTGTATAAATCATGATTTTGGTGGGCTATTTGTTGGTGAATGGAAGCAAGTCCCCGCAGCAATGTTCCAACAGCTAGTGGAAAGCCTTCCTAGAAAAGGGGAGGCTGTTATACAGTAGCAGCAAAGGGGTGACCAACTCCATATTAAGACCCATGATTTTGGTCATGTAGTGTATGTCAAGGGTAAATCTGATGCAAAGCATCACTTCTCACACTGAGACTTGTTTTTTGGACTGTCCCTGCCAAATACACTTAATATCGCCTATTCAGTTAAGCTAAACAATCTTGAACCACAGATTTTACATGAAGTAAAAGTAATGATAGAGGGAGTCTAAATCACACATCAATGTTTAGCCTGGTCTGAGGGTGTGGTCATGTGGTGTATAACCAGGACTCCCGAAACAGTGCTTGCAGTTGAGAATAATCAGGTTTTATTACCTATTCTTTACAATTCTAAACTTTGGTGGAAGGTGAAGTGGAACAATAATCAAACTCAAAACACAATTTGCCTTTAGGCTTGAGTATCACCTATATGTAACATGCCTCCCCTACCAAATCCTACTTCTACCTCTGAATCCTCACCATGTTCTCATCTACGGAGTCCTTTACTATATATAAAGGAAATGATGACACAGTCCCGCTTCTTGCCGAAGTGTTTACAGCGATCCTCTGTTGCTAAGTTCCAGGCTGGGTCCTTGAGGAAGATGAGAGGCAGCTGTGAGGTTGACTTTAGGTCTACCCCTCCGGTTCTGAATGAACGCTGCTTGTTCAATGGGCTGATTGGTGCGTTGCTCTGGAACTCCTTTCCTTTTTGTAGTACTGTCCAGATGTACAAACTTGAAAGCTTCTTCCCGAGAGACCGACCAGACACAGAGAGGGAGAGATTTACAGACACAGAGGAAAGAAGAGAGTGGGGGAGAGAGAAAAAAAAAGACGAGAGATTTCCATATACAATATTGGAAATGTGTTTTATGCAGTGGTGTAAAAATAGTTGGGGGTATATGTACTTTACTATTTAGATTTTTGACAACTTACTTTTACTCCACTACATTCCTAAAGAAAATAATGTACTTTTTACTTCATACATTTTCCCTGACACCCAAAAGGTCTTGTTATGTAATGAATCCTTAGGACCGGAAAATGGTCCAATTCATGCACTTATCAAGAGAACATCTGTAGTCATCCCTACTGCCTCTGATCTGCTTTATTTGTAAATTATGTCTGAGTGTGCCCATGACTATCCGTAAATTTAAAAAACAAGAAAATTGTGCCGCCTGGTTTGCCAAATACAAGGAATTTGAAATGATTTATACTTTTACTTTTTAGACTAAAGTATATTTTTGCAATTACATTGAACAAAAATATAAGTGCAACATGTAACATTTTCCACATGCACAAAATGCTTATTTCTCTCACATTTTGTACACAAATATATTTACATCCCTGTTAGTGAGGATTTCTCTTTTGCCAAAATAATCCCTCCACCTGACAGGTGTGGCAGATCAAGAAGCTGTTTAAACAGCATGATCCTTACAAGTAGCGGTGTGTGGGGTAAATTCACTGGGGAAGCCAAGCCCCCCTGTATGTGTTGTGATAAATGTGTTTGATGTTAATTAATGTGCCTTGCGACCGTGATATATAGACCTAAAGGCCGAGACAAAAAGAAGACAGTGGCAGGATTAATTCAAGCATACAATCGCATAGAGTAGGCCAGAAGGCAAAACTGAAGAACCTAACCTAAAACAATGGCGGAGGCGCAAAAGTACTTCAGTGCAAAGGTGTTTATTTACATAGTGATTCCGGAAGAAAAACAGTACTGCCACCAAAAGTATACATTATGGGGACAGCTAAACAGTGCTGCCCCATCAACCTCCCCCCATATATACTTTGTACACGAACCGCCGCGAACCGCTTGGAATAAGAAATCATGAATGTATTTATGTGTTAATGGCATTTGCTGTTTCTCTGTCGGAACTAGCCCTCCTTCGGGAAGAATGTTGGTTTCCTTTCAGCGGCACGCTTGTAAGGTTCTGGTGTCCAAAAGGAGGGGTCCCCTCTTTCCATCTTCTCACATCTGTTCACTCTGTACGATGCTCCTAGTGTGATGGTTAGCCAGCCGTGTCTATGGTTCCCCTCGGTAATGAGATTAGGAGCATACAGTGATTTGAGACCCATAGTTGGATGGGATGGTTTGCAGCGTAGTATAATGGTCACACTTCGATTCGCTTTTCTCAATATCTGACTTAGGGCAGCTAATCAGCTGTACCAGTGATTGTCTGGGGAGTGAGCTTCTAGCCTACACCTCATCTTGATTATTCAGACCACTTTACACACACACACACAGCAGCAACCTGGCAATGTTCTGGTCTGAAACGTTAATTCTTATCCAGTCCTTTTAATATGCACTCTGGTCAAAAAGGATGGTTCCATCACACTGACATGCTCTTCTGACTTCACCCAGGGGTGGCTACTTAATGTGCACAGGATATGATTAGGATATGATCTTATGACTCCCAAAATCACATTCACATCTTAACAAAAATACTTTAATAATTTTTAATATCGTCTGCACAATGTATTGAATGGAAACTTGACAGATAAAGGGGGTATCCTTTCCAAGTTACAGTATTTTGCCCATACAACTTTAAATGATATCACAAAATGAATAACAATATGACATTATTTTCTTACATCTCCCCACTGACCATTCACCCCAATCTTTATGTTCGAATTATTGTTCCATTATCCACTTTTTGGATGTTAGAGATTTGGGCGATTTGGGAGATGTAGTCAATACTGGAGGCTGAAGAGAGAAAGTCTCCCTCACTTGTAATTTAAGACAGGGTGTAAACGGTCAACCATCCAGCAGCTCCCCCTCTCCCCTCTATGGGAGAGAAAGAGGCCTGGTTACTGCCCCCTCCCCCATTCTGATCTGACCCATTCTGATCCTCACAGGACAGTTATGGCAGTCCCCCTCTGGTGGGTCAAATCTTGGAAAGATTCTGCAAGTTGCAACCCACCACAACAATGACCACAGGATATCCTGCTTTGTGTATCATTGTAGTGGTCCCCCTCTGGTGGTTTACCCTGACCACAAGAATGATCCGGGGATATCCTGTTTGTGGATAGTCAATCCGGATCTGTTGTCCTGTTATCCAGGCTGGTGGATCTAGGCAGTAACTTAGGCAGACGCTAACAACACACAAATACTCACAAAATACATCATTACATTTCTTCCCCAAACGAGCGGCATTGTGGCACTAACTGGTGGTTGATTGGGGAACTTGTTTGTGGCTCTATCACTTCCTAAGTTTCAAAGAAAATGAAAATATAATTAAGAATAAAACACAAACAAAAAGGTATACAAAATACAGCTACCACACCTTAATCATCTAATTGGACTCTATTCTATATACGTCCATGGTCTTGGCTAAATAACTTTATCATGGTATTTTGTTCAATGTCATATCTAGGGCTGCCCTAGTTGAAGATGTGGTTTCAGGCACTCTCTAGAATGCCAAACTGTGTGGCGAGGCTGACATTGATGACTCTACAGGCTGACCTAGCGAACTTTGGGGTGGAGTTTGTGGATGCCGTAGATTGATCACCTGAGGGGGTTTCATCATCTATTGCAAATTTTCAGAACATCGGAATTGATTCCGTCCCACAGGTGATCCTAACTTAAGGTCTTCCATTGCACGTGTGCATCTGTGTACATAGTAGATGCACACACCAATGGAAATAAGACCAAGGATCATGGTAGTAGTCAGGATAATGTCTGGCACTGTCCAAGAGCGTGTGACTGACCAGTCTTTTGGCTTATAGTCAGTCGAGTCAACTAAAAATGCCTCGTCCAGTACGCTAAAGTCAACAGTCATTGGGTTCTCGTACTGAACTTGGTTTTGAATGGTTGGTGATAACTCAAGGGAACGTTTAGCAGAAGCATCAGGCATTTCAATATCTGTGTCTATCCTGTCATCGGAAAGTTGGTATCTGGCTAGGTTGTCTTTGTGGACAATCGTCCACTCTGGTACCTTAACCTTTTCACACGTACCAACACACGGGTGTGATCATTCTACAGAGAGCCTTTTAATGTCTCTATTTGGTTTGGTCAGGGTGTGATTTGGGGTGGGCATTCTATGTTTTGTTATCTACGATTTTGTATTTCTATGTTTTGGCCGGGTATGGTTCCCAATCAGGGACAGCTGTCTATCGTTGTCTCTGATTGGGAACCATACTTAGGTAGCCCTTTTTCCCTCATTTCTTTGTGGGAAATTTACTTTTGTTTATGACACACAACCTGTAGCTTCACGGTTTGTTTTGTAGTGTTTATTGTTTTGTTCGGCGTCTTTTCTAAATAAAGGAATATGTACGCTCACAACGCTGCACCATGGTCTTCTTCCAGCAACGACTGTGACAGAACGTTCCACCACCAAGGGACCATGCAGCGTGGTAAGGAGGAGCAGCGTGTTCAGGATTCATGGACTTGGGAGGAAATCCTGAACGGGAAAGGACCCTGGAGGCAGGCTGGGGAGAATCGCCTTCCACTGGAGGAACTGGAAGCAGCTAAAGCTGAGAGGCGACGCTATGCGGGAACACGGCTGGCAAGGAAGCCCGAGAGGCAGCCCCAAAATATTTTTTGGGGGGTGCACACGGGGAGTGTGGCAGAGTCAGGTTGGAGACCTGAGCCAATTCCCCATACTTACTGTGGCGAGCGGCGTACTGGTCAGGCATCGTGTTATGCGGTGGAGCGCACGGTGTCTCCAGTGCGCGTTCATAGCTTGGTGCGCTACATTCCAGCTCCCCGCATCTGCCGGGCTAGGGTGAGTATCCAGCCAGGATGGATTGTGCCAGCCCTGCTCTCCAGACCTCCAGTACATCTCTACGGCCCAGTGTATCCGGTGCCTCGGCCAAGGACTCCTGTATGTCTCCTCAGCCTGGTGAGTCCTGTGCCTGCGCCAATAACTAATCCTCCTGTATGTCTCCCCAGCCTGGTGAGTCCTGTGCCTGCTCCCAGAGCCAGGCCTCCAGTGACGATCCATGGAACGAAGCCTCCAGTGACGATCCATGGCACGAAGCCTCCAGTGATGATCCATGGCACGAAGCCTCCAGTGATGATCCATGGCAATTAGCCTCCAGTGATGATCCATGGCAAGAAGCCTTCATTGATGATCCATGGCATGAAGCCTCCAGAGATGATCCATGGCACGAAGCCTCCAGTGATGATCCGGTGCAAGAAGCCTCCAGTGATGATCCATGGCAAGAAGCCTCCAGTGATGATCCATGGCACGAAGCCCTTTTTCCCTCCGTTCTTTGTGGGAAGTTGACTTTTGTTTATGGCACATAACCTGTAGCTTCACGGTTTGTTTTGTAGTGTTTATTGTTTTGTTCGGCGTCTTTTCTAAATAAAGGAATATGTACGCTCACCACGCTGCACCTTGGTCTTCTTCCAGCAACGGCCGTGACAATTTAATTTGCCAGTAGAAAGTCGATAATCAACTGTACCACCACGAACGCCGCAAGCAGCATTTTGTACTGTCTCGCAAATTTAGGAGCTGCTCCGGGTAGTGTGGGAATACGCACCACATGAATACGCACCACATGAACCCTGCAGTCCACCGAGTCTGTCGATCAGATATCTTTGTGTTTGTTAAACAAGTCCTGCAACTGTTGTCATTCTGTGTCATTGACAAGTGTGTCTGCTTCTGACATTAGCTGTAGTACTTGTAAACGGAAGCCAGGATATGGTTCAGCGAAATCGTACAACTATTCATCAGCTGGAGATGGCTTGTCAGTGGTGGGTGAACCACCAGCTGTTGCCTCTTCAGTGTGAACTTCAGAAGCAGAAGGAGATGCGGTATCTTCCTCCGTGACAATGGAGTATATCAACATGTCTTGGTCTGGTTATCAACATCCAGTGTTAACGTTGATGTGTCTTCAACTGGTAATACGGGAGTTATTGCGATTGCCTGTGATGAACAAGCGGAAAGCTCCTCTCCCTCACCACATGGGTCTAAGGAGGAAGGAAGTGGCCCAATCACAGGAACAACCAACTTGAAATCATGGAAGGAATAATCTATCAGTGTTCCTAGCTGAGTGTACCGAGAAATGGAAACATCCGCTTGGGTCAGATTGCACCTAGAGGTAAGTGGATCTAGCGTTTAGCTCCGGACTGGGCACCGGCGCAGAGGAAGGCTCCGGCAATGGAGCGGGACTGGACGCCGTTCTTGGACTGAGCACCGGTGCAGAGGAAGGCTCCAGCCATGGAACGGGACTGGACGCCGTGCCTAGACTGATCACCGGCGCAGAGGAAGGCTCTGGCCGTGGACCGTCACTGGATGTTCCGGGCCATGGACCGTCACTGGATGCTCTAGACTGTAAATCGTCGCTGGAGGTTCTGGGCTGTAGACAGTTGCAGGAGACTCCGGACTGTACACACGCACTGGTGGATGAGTGCGGGGAGCCAGCACAGGACGTACTGGGCTGGGGAGGCGCACTGGAGGCCTGGTGCATGGAGCCGGCACAGGTTGCACCGAGCTGGTGACACACTCTTCAGGGCGAGTGCGGGGAGCCAGCACAGGACTTACCGGGCTGGGGAGGCGTACTGGAGGCCTGGTGCATGGAGCCGGCACAGGTTGCACCGGGCTGGTGACACACTTCAGGGCGAGTGCAGGGAGCCGGCAGGGGACGTACCGGGCTGGGGAGATGCACTGGAGGCCTGGTGCGTGGAGCCGGCACAGGTTGCACCGGACTGATGAGACGCTCCTCAAAACGCCTGCACTGCAGCATACTCCTAGCCAACATCTCTCTCTCCGATATCCCTCCTCAAACTGCTCCATCAACTCCCAGACGGTCTCTGGCTCTCTCCTCAGCTCGGCCGACCGCCCCTTGTGCCCCTCCCTCCCCCCCAAAAACTTGGGGTTGCCCTTGGGTTGTTTGTGGCCGCGGACCCCAGCATCGTCGCTGTCCTCCTTTACTCCTCGGCGACACCCTCCAAGGAAGGGTCTCGCATCCACCTAGTATCTCTTCCCATGACCAACTCTCCTTCACCTCCTGGGCACACTGCTTGGTGCTGTTTAGGTGGGATATTCTGTCACGTTCATACGACGGTCGTGACAGCAGGGTATCAAGTTGTGCGTCCCTGTCTTTTACTAGGTTGTCAGATTGATCTAGTTTTGTGTGTACTTCGTCATATTTATTTTTGTCTGAATCGAGTTCTTGCTGTAGAACAGGTATTCTAAAAGTGGGTAGCCCCAAAAGTAGGCACAATGCCGTCGGGGCTATGCCAAATAAAAATGTGATTTACAGGTTTTTTTTAAACAAAAAAACAACAATTCATCACATTTTCAAACAGTCCATTTATATTTTCCAATGGGACTATACATTTGGGTGAGGTTTTTTTCTCAAACACAGGAAGCCTAGTCAAATTATTAACATTCAATCACATTAACTCTTACTCTCTTGCAGGAATTCCACTAACGGTCCGTATGTAGCCAAATGTTGCCGCTGCTTATTCCGTTTGCTCGAAAAAATTGATAAATGGTTAAAAAAAAGTAAGGCCCGCAATCATAAAGACACATACTAGCTTTACTGTTTACTATTACCAGCAGTACTATACCTACACCTGTCGACAACACAAGTTGTTCTGCATCCATGAGCACATCCAATGCTAGCGTCAGTAATTCTACATTTGTTGTTCGATGGACGTTGGACCATCGAAGAGGCACGAATATGAACTACATGGATTTGGGGTTCACTTATATTGGGAGTAGTGCCTTTCCTCATTCAGTGTGTTATATGTGCTAAAGTACTATCTCACAACTCGATTAAACCTTCACTCTTGCGCAGACGTTTAGAAACAAAACATGCCAATTTGAAAAAAAAGCCACGGGAGTACAATAAACATGACTTAAATTAAACATGAAAGCTTGTCTGCCTATTCCTTATGCCATACTAAACTGTTACTGAAGGTAGGTAAGAATAATGTGTGTAATGTATGAACTGACATCGCTAAGTTAACTTGTGTGTCGACCCACATTGCTAACTTAGCTGACAACGAAGCAGGGAGGGGAGATGAGAGTGCGTGTTGATCTGTTAGCTTACCAAATGCTGCCCGCGGCCCGTGACGTACTTCTCCACAACGCATAAGTCCACAACGCATATTGCATGTAACAGACAGTTACATGACCTACAGCATGGTTAAGCAAGTTTAATGTTTCTGACATTTTCGGATCACTAAACAACTATTGGTTTAGAACCACAGAGAGTTACAGATCAAATCAAATCAAATTTATTTATATAGCCCTTCGTACATCAGCTGATATCTCAAAGTGCTGTACAGAAACCCAGCCTAAAACCCCAAACAGCAAGCAATGCAGGTGTAGAAGCACGGTGGCTAGGAAAAACTCCTTAGAAAGGCCAAAACCTAGGAAGAAACCTAGAGGAACCAGGCTATGTGGGGTGGCCAGTCCTCTTCTGGCTGTGCCGGGTGGAGATTATAACATGGTCCTAGGGCTCAGGTCCTCCGAGAGAGAGAAAGAAAGAGAGAAGGAGAGAATTAGAGAACGCACACTTAGATTCACACAGGACACTGAATAGGACAGGAGAAGTACTCCAGATATAACAAACTGACCCTAGCCCCCCCGACACATAAACTACTGCAGCATAAATACTGGAGGCTGAGACAGGAGGGGTCAGGAGACACTGTGGCCCCATCCGAGGACACCCCCGGACAGGGCCAAACAGGAAGGATATAACCCCACCCACTTTGCCAAAGCACAGCCCCCACACCACTAGAGGGATATCTTCAACCACCAACTTACCATCCTGAGACAAGGCTGAGTATAGCCCACAAAGACCTCCGCCACCGCACAACCCAAGGGGGGGGGGGGCAACCCAGACAGGATGACCACATCAGTGAATCAACCCACTCAGGTGACGCACCCCCTCCAGGGACGGCATGAGAGAGCCCCAGTAAGCCAGTGACTCAGCCCCTGTAAGGTTAGAGGCAGAGAATCCCAGTGGAAAGAGGGGAACCGGCCAGGCAGAGACAGCAAGGGCGGTTCTTTGCTCCAGAGCCTTTCCGTTCACCTTCCCAATCCTGGGCCAGACTACACTCAATCATATGACCCACTGAAGAGATGAGTCTTCAGTAAAGACTTAAAGGTTGAGACCGAGTGTGCGTCTCTGACATGGGTAGGCAGACCGTTCCATAAAAATGGAGCTCTATAGGAGAAAGCCCTGCCTCCAGCTGTTTGCTTAGAAATTCTAGGGACAATTAGGAGGCCTGCGTCTTGTGACCGTAGCGTACGTGTAGGTATGTACGGCAGGACCAAATCAGAGAGATAGGTAGGAGCAAGCCCATGTAATGCTTTGTAGGTTAGCAGTAAAACCTTGAAATCAGCCCTTGCTTTGACAGGAAGTCAGTGTAGAGAGGCTAGCACTGGAGTAATATGATACATTTTTTTGGTTCTAGTCAGGATTCTAGCAGCCGTATTTAGCACTAACTGAAGTTTATTTAGTGCTTTATCTGGGTAGCCGGAAAGTAGAGCATTGCAGTAGTCTAACCTAGAAGTGACAAAAGCATGGATTCATTTTTTTGCATCATTTTTGGACAGAAAGTTTCTGATTTTTGCAATGTTACGTAGATGGAAAAAAGCTGTCCTTGAAATGGTCTTGATATGTTCTTCAAAAGAGAGATCAGGGTCCAGAGTAACGCCAAGGTCCTTCACAGTTTTATTTGAGACGACTGTACAACCATTAAGATTAATTGTCAGATTCAACAGAAGATCTCTTTGTTTCTTGGGACCTAGAACAAGCATCTCTGTTTTGTCCGAGTTTTAAAAGCAAATTGCAAAGAAAATAGGAGCTGCCTCCACTTTTCCAGCACCATTTACAATTCAACATTTCAACATCATCAAACCACCTATGCTTAGTCTAATACAGTGACAAGTAAAAGATACCAAAAACAATTTAGTCCAATCAGCATAAGCTAAATATGTGGCTGTCCGTGGTTCTGATTTCTGTTTGTGTGCGCATTCGTACAAGTAGAAAACCATGTTGACTCACCCTACTTGTAGAGAAACGCCCATACCATCCTCCTCTCTTTCATGTTGATGAAACGGTCTTTCACTCTATCATACAGTACACGCTTTTATTTGTTATTGTCCTAAGCTACCTGGCTAAAATGTTTGCTCGCTAGCCGAACTTCCATTAATGGGCAACGTTAGCTAGTTAACATTAGCCTTTTACATCTAGCTACTGTATATTGCTACTGAATATTGAACTTCCGTCCTCTCAGGCCAGGGGCACAACAATGGATGAATGAATTGTTGTATCAGAATCGGGGTTATAATCATTGGACAGTATGGAGAATTAAGTAAAACCACAAGTCCAAATCCCTATCTCCATCCATGGCTAATTTAGGAAAGGGTCAATTTTAGATAGCTAGCTAGCCACTGGAGGACAACAGCACAACAAGATGCAACAATTCAAGTTGTTTTTGTTAATGACGTATACTCTCAAAGCGATTTGATAGGAGAGATGCCAAATCCAAGCTGGCTTCTTTTTTTTCTTTTGCCAGGACCATTCACAGTTGAGCTTGCTCAGTTTAGCTCAACGCTGATTGGTGCATTATTTATACTTATTTTTTGTCAAGGGAGGCCACATGCTCGCTGGCTTCTTTTGCATTCAATGTTATTGGCGGAAACAATGTTGTATTGACCAGACAGTATCAGATAGATGGCCTACACATAGAGAGATAGAGGGGCACTGTTTCGCTCGCTCGGATGCTTTCTCCTGTGAGATACATTCAGCCTCTTGTGAATTGAAGGAAAATTATGAAACACAGACGACAGATACATTATAACTTTTTAGATATTTTTGGGGAAGCCTGGCTTTCCTTGGCGTCCATGAGTACACGCCACTGATCATTACACAGGTGCACCTTGTGCTAGGGGACAATGAAAGGCCATTATAAAATGTTCAGTTTTGTCACACAACACAATGCCACAGATATGTCAAATTTTGAGGGAGCATGCAATTGACATGCTGACTGCAGGAATGTCCACCAGAGCTGTTGCCAGAGAATTTAATGTTAATTTCTCTACCATAAGCCACCTCCAATGTAATTTTAAAGAATTTGGCAGTATGTCCAACTGGCCTCACAACCACAGAAACGTGTAACCACACCAGCCCAGGACCTCCACATCTGGCTTGTTCACCTGTGGGATCGTCCGAGACCAGCCACCCGGACAGCTGATGAAACCGAGGAGTATTTCTGTTCTTTAATAAAGGCCTTTTGTGGAGAGAAACTCATTCTGATTGGCTGGGCCTGGCTCCCCAGGCCCACCCAAGGCTGCACCCCTGCCCAGTCATGTGAAATCCATAGATTAGGGCCTAATGAATTCACTTAAATTGACTGATTTCCTTATATAAACTGTAACTCAGTAAAATCGATGAAATTGTTACATTCATATTTTTGGTCAGTATATATTTACTTTTGATATTTAAGTATATGTAAAAACAAATACTTTTAGACTTTTACTCGACTAGTATTTTGGTCAGTGACTTTCACTTTTACTTGAGTAAGTTTCTATTAAGGTAGCTTTACTTTCACTCAAGTATAAAAATTGGGTACTTTTTCCACTACTGGTTTCATGTGTATGTTGCCTGAGTGGGACCTCCAGGAGAGTGAGGAAGTGTGTGAACTGAGAGACACCCATACTTTATGACGCCGTCTTCACAATGTAGTCTGAGTCCCATGTGGCTCAGTTGGTAGAGCGTTGTGCTTGATTGTGGGTTTGATTCCTACAGGGGAACAGTATGAAAACATATGCACTTGCTTTGGATCGCTCTGGATAAGAGTGTCAGCTAAATTACTTACATTTAAAATGAGCAGGCTAGATCTTAGAATCAACATTGCTGAGTTGCGACTAATCAAATCAAATGTTATTGGTCGCATACACGTTTAGCAGATGTTATTGCCGGTGTAGCGAAATGCCTGTATTCCTAGCCCTAACAGTTCAGTAATATCTAACAAGACACACAAACCTACTCATTCCAGAGATTTTATTTTTATTTTTATTTTTTATTTTTTTAATTATTTTCTACATTGTAGAATAATAGTGAAGATTTCAAAACTATGAAATAACACATATGGAATCATGTAGTAACCAAAAAAGTGTTAACCTTTCTAGGGCAGGCGTTGCGCTAGCGGAACCCCTCGACAACATTCCGCTGAAAAGGCAGCGCGCCAAATTCTAAAATATTTTACCGAAATATGTAACTTTCACACATTAACAAGTCCAATACAGCAAATGAAAGATAAACTTCATATCAAATCAAATCAAATCAAATTGTATTTGTCACATACACATGGTTAGCAGATGTTAATGCGAGTGTAGCGAAATGCTTGTGCTTCTAGTTCCGGCAATGCAGTAATAACAAGTAATCTAACTAACAATTCCAAAACTACTGTCTTGTACACAGTGTAAGGGGATAAAGAATATGTACATAAGGATATATGAATGAGTGATGGTACAGAGCAGCATAGGCAAGATACAGTAGATGGTATTGAGTACAGTATGTACAAATGAGATGAGTATGTAAACAAAGTGGCATAGTTTAAAGTGGCTAGTGATACATGTATTACATAAGGATACAGTCGATGATATAGAGTACAGTATATACGTATGCATATGAGATGAATAATGTAGGGTAAGTAACATTATATAAGGTAGCATTGTTTAAAGTGGCTAGTGATATATTTACATCATTTCCCATCAATTCCCATTATTAAAGTGGCTGGAGTTGAGTCAGTGTCAGTGTGTTGGCAGCAGCCACTCAGTGTTAGTGGTGGCTGTTTAACAGTCTGATGGCCTTGAGATAGAAGCTGTTTTTCAGTCTCTCGGTCCCAGCTTTGATGCACCTGTACTGACCTCGCCTTCTGGATGATAGCGGGGTGAACAGGCAGTGGCTCGGGTGGTTGATGTCCTTGATGATCTTTATGGCCTTCCTGTGACATCGGGTGGTGTAGGTGTCCTGGAGGGCAGGTAGTTTTCCCCCGGTGATGCGTTGTGCAGACCTCACTACCCTCTGGAGAGCCTTACGGTTGAGGGCGGTGCAGTTGCCATACCAGGCGGTGATACAGCCCGCCAGGATGCTCTCGATTGTGCATCTGTAGAAGTTTGTGAGTGCTTTTGGTGACAAGCCGAATTTCTTCAGCCTCCTGAGGTTGAAGAGGCGCTGCTGCACCTTCTTCACGTTGCTGTCTATGTGAGTGGACCAATTCAGTTTGTCTGTGATGTGTATGCCGAGGAACTTTAAACTTGCTACCCTCTCCACTACTGTTCCATCGATGTGGATAGGGGGGTGTTCCCTCTGCTGTTTCCTGAAGTCCACAATCATCTCCTTAGTTTTGTTGACGTTGAGTGTGAGGTTATTTTCCTGACACCACACTCCGAGGGCCCTCACCTCCTCCCTGTAGGCCGTCTCGTCGTTGTTGGTAATCAAGCCTACCACTGTTGTGTCGTCCGCAAACTTGATGATTGAGTTGGAGGCGTGCGTGGCCACGCAGTCGTGGGTGAACAGGGAGTACAGGAGAGGGCTCAGAACGCACCCTTGTGGGGCCCCAGTGTTGAGGATCAGCGGGAAGGATATGTTGTTACCTACCCTCACCACCTGGGGGCGGCCCGTCAGGAAGTCCAGTACCCAGTTGCACAGGGCGGGGTCGAGACCCAGGGTCTCGAGCTTGATGACGAGCTTGGAGGGTACTATGGTGTTGAATGCCGAGCTGTAGTCGATGAACAGCATTCTCACATAGGTATTCCTCTTGTCCAGATGGGTTAGGGCAGTGTGCAGTGTGGTTGAGATTGCATCGTCTGTGGACCAATTTGGGCGGTAAGCAAATTGGAGTGGGTCTAGGGTGTCAGGTAGGGTGGAGGTGATATGGTCCTTGACTAGTCTCTCAAAACACTTCATGATGACGGATGTGAGTGCTAGTAGTAGTCGTTTAGCTCAGTTACCTTAGCTTTCTTGGGAACAGGAACAATGGTGGCCCTCTTGAAGCATGTGGGAACAGCAGACTGGTATAGGGATTGATTGAATATGTCCGTAAACACACCGGCCAGCTGGTCTGCGCATGCTCTGAGGGCGCGGCTGGGGATGCCGTCTGGGCTTGCAGCCTTGCGAGGGTTAACACGTTTAAATGTCTTACTCACCTCGGCTGCAGTGAAGGAGAGACCGCATGTTTTCGTTGCAGGCCGTGTCAGTGGCACTGTATTGTCCTCAAAGCGGGCAAAAAAGTTATTTAGTCTGCCTGGGAGCAAGACATCCTGGTCCGTGACTGGGCTGGATTTCTTCCTGTAGTCCGTGATTGACTGTAGACCCTGCCACATGCCTCTTGTGTCTGAGCCGTTGAATTGAGATTCTACTTTGTCTCTGTACTGGCGCTTAGCTTGTTTGATAGCCTTGAGGAGGGAATAGCTGCACTGTTTGTATTCTTTTGACACCTTGCCCTGATTAAAAGCAGTGGTTCGCGCTTTCAGTTTCACACGAATGCTGCCATCAATCCACGGTTTCTGATTAGGGAATGTTTTAATCGTTGCTTTGGGAACGACATCTTCAACGCACGTTCTAATGAACTCGCACACCGAATCAGCGTATTTGTCAATGTTGTTATCTGACGCAATACGAAACATCTCCCAGTCCACGTGATGGAAGCAGTCTTGGAGTGTGGAGTCAGCTTGGTCGGACCAGCGTTGGACAGACCTCAGCGTGGGAGCCTCTTGTTTTAGTTTCTGTCTGTAGGCAGGGATCAACAAAATGGAGTCGTGGTCAGCTTTTCCGAAAGGGGGGCGGGGCAGGGCCTTATATGCGTCGCGGAAGTTAGAGTAACAATGATCCAAGGACTTTCCACCCCTGGTTGCGCAATCGATATGCTGATAAAATTTAGGGAGTCTTGTTTTCAGATTAGCCTTGTTAAAATCCCCAGCTACAATGAATGCAGCCTCCGGATAAATCGTTTCCAGTTTGCAGAGAGTTAAATAAAGTTCGTTCAGAGCCATTGATGTGTCTGCTTGGGGGGGGATATATACGGCTGTGATTATAATCAAAGAGAATTTCTCTTGGTAGATAATGCGGTCTACATTAACAAACTTCTTGTTAATCTACCCATCATGTCTGATTTTAAAAATGCTTTACAGCGAAAGCACAGCATATGATTACCGGCAAGTCAAAAAAAACACAGCCATTTTTCCAGCCAAAGATAGGAGTCACAAAAAGCAGAAATATAGATAAAATTAATCACTAACCTTTGATGATCTTCATCAGATGACACTCATTGGACATCATGTTACACAATACATGTATGTTTTGTTCAATAATGTTTATATTTATATCCAAAAATCTCAGTTTACATTGGCATGTTACATGCAGTAATGTGGTGAAAACATCTGGTGATTTTGCAGAAATACATTGATAAAAGATACAAGTGTTATTCACAGAATTAAAGATAGACTTCTCCTTAATGCAACCGCTGTGTCAGATTCAAAAAAAACTTTAAGGAAAAAGCATAATCTGAGAACGGCGCTCGGAGCCCAATCCAGCCAGAGAAATATCCACCATTTTGGAGTCAACAGAAGTTAGAAATAACACAATAAATATTCACTTACCTTTGATGATCTTCATCAGAAGGCACTCCCAGGAATCCCAGTTCGACAATAAATAACTGATTTGTTCCATAAAGTCCATAATTTTTGTCCAAATAGCCACTTGTTGTTAGCGTGTACAGCCCAGTAATCCATCTTCATGAGGCGTGAGCACTTTTTCCAGACAAAAACTCGAAAAGTTCCGTTACAGGTCGTAGAAAAATGTCAAACGATGCATGGTATCAATCTTTAGCATGTTTTTAACATAAAACATCAATAATGTTCCAACCGGAGAATTCCTATGTCTGAAGAAAAGCATTGGAACGAGAGGTAACTCTGTCGCGAGCGCGCGTCACAAGCCTGCGACACTCTGCCAGACCACTGACTCAAACAGTCTCAGCCCCTCCTTTATGGTAGAATCCTCATTCAAGTTTCTAAAGACGGTTGACATCTAGTGGAATCCGTAGGAAGTGCAACATATCCAATATCCCACTGTATCTTCAATAGGAGCTGAGTTGAAAAACTATAAACCTCAGATATCCCACTTCCGGGTTGGATTTTTCTCAGGTTTTCGCCTGCCAAAGGAGTTCTGTTATACTCACAGACATCATTCAAACAGTTTTAGAAACTTCAGAGTGTTTTCTATCCAATCCTAATAATAATATGCATATATTAGCATCTGGGACAGAGTAGGAGGCAGTTCACTCTGGGCACGCTATTCATCCAAAAGTGAAACTGCTGCCCCCTATCGCAAAAAGGATTTATACAAATCAAAATATATTTTATATACAGTACCAGTCAAAGGTTTGGACACACCTACTCATTCAAGGGTTCTGCTTAATTTTTACTATTTTCTACATTGTGGAATAATAGTGAAGACATCAAAACTATGAAATAACACGTATGGAATCATGTAGTAACCAATTATTTATTTTTTTAATCAAAATATATTTTAGATTTTAGATTCTTCAAAGTAGCCACACTTTGCCTTGATGACAGCTTTGCACACTCTTGGCATTCTATCAACAAGCTTCACTTGGATTGCTTTTCCAACAGTCTTGAAGGAGTTCCCACATATGCTGGGCACTTGTAGGCTGCTTTTCCTTCAATCTGTGGTCCAACTCATCACAAACCATCTCATTTGGGTAGAGATCGGGTGATTGTGGAGGCCAGGTCATCTGATGCAGCACTCCATCACTCTCCTTCTTGGTCAAATAACCCTTACACAGCCTGAAGGTGTGTTGAGTCATTGTCCCGTTGAAAAACAAATGGTAGTCCCACTAAGTGCAAACCAGATGGGATGGCATATCACTGCAGAATGCTGTAGTAGCCATGCTGGTTAAGTGTGCATTGAATTCTAAATGAATCACAGACAGTGTCACCAGCTGTCACACCCTGATCTGTTCCATCTGTCCTTGTGATTGTCTCCACCTCCCTCCAGGTGTCACCCATCTTCCCTATTACCTATTATTATTATTATTATTATTATTATTATTATTATTAGTGTATTTATACCTGTTTTCTCTGTTTATCTGTTGCCAGTTAGTCTTGTCTTGCCAAGTCAACCAGCGTTTTCCTGTTTTTCCTAGTCTCTCTTTGCTGCCCCTGACCTCTAGCCTGTCTGCCACCCTGTACTGTTTGGACTCTGACCTGGTTATGAAGTCTTGCCTGTCCAGGGGTTCAAGGCATTAATGGAGCAGTTCCGTGAATTGCCTCACTGGCAGCATGCCACATCTGGGAGCTCCCAGTCGCTCAATAACCCCCTTACCAGTGGTGGGTTTGTTCAGCCTACCTCGGCTACCCGAGAACCCTGCTTACTTCCTCCGGGGCAATATGCTGGGGATCCTGGAACCTGCCGGTCGTTTCTTTCCCAGGGATCCCTTATTTTTGAACTACAGCCATCTTTGTTCTCTTCAGATCAGTCAAAGATAGCGTATCTTATTACGCTACTGTCTGGAAGGGCGCTCTCCTGGGCTACGGCTGTTTGAGAGCAACAATCCGGTGTTTTCTATAGTCTGGGAGATTTTATGGCAGAGGTGATCTGGACAGTAATCTGGACAGTAATCTGCCGAAATTCTCAGGGCAGGTAATGGGGTTTGAAAAAGAGAGAGGCCTGTTCAGTTGAAAACAGCTCTGATCCAAAACTTTGAATTCTGAGTCAACAACACAGATGTTCTCAAGTGATGTTCTCAAGTGATAAATTGAATTTATGTGTATGAGCTATTTTAGGATGTTTTTAGGCCATGTATTGTTATTGCATTCCATGCATTGTTTACAATACAGGGCTTTCCGTAACAGGGCTTGTATTACAATTTCACGGAAAACACAAGAAAACTATTCTTTTGACTTTGTTGTTCTCTGTCAGTAGATAATCTCATCATGTTGATATTGTTTGTGTGTTTGTGCATCGACAGAGAATGAAAGGCCTCTTTATGCTACGAAGCACCGCATCATCATTACTCTGAGAGCCATAAGCGAGGGACACTGAGCAAAGTGGCGAAACGGAGGAATCAAAATGATGCTTGTGACAGCATGATTTGATAGGAAGTTACCGTGGCAAGGCCAAGGCAAGGCTATCATTTACTTGCTTTGTCAGATAATATCAGTGTTAACGAGACAGTGATGTCAATGGAAAGAGGTTTGAGCATGTGTGACAGAGCGCTTTAGGAGGAAGTGGTAATAGCCTTGTCTTTTCTGTGGTTCAATTAGCGCTGAAAAGTTTTTGTGTTACTTTGTTGACTTTTGAACCTTATATAATTTTTGTGCATCTCTGACGATGTTCTATCAATTCCCAGGGTAATTTAATGTTTTCTTGTGTATCTGAGCTATTGCGGTTCTAGCAGGCAGAAATACAGCCAGTATGACAAGTTTTGCATCAGAATGACCTACCCTCAATAGAGAATCTTATATAGCGTTGGGAAAGTGTGACATAGTCACTTTTTTTTATTGACTTCAAGTACAAAAGGCACGAAAACAAAATTGAAAACTGATGAAACAATCTTAAAGTTCAGTGAAGCACAGAAAAGGTGGATACATAAGTGGAGACTGAAAAATGTCACTTTCCCAGCATATACTGGCATATGGAAATGTTGTAGAAGTTTGCTACCTTGACTCTAAAACACATGTGGGATAATCTCATGAGGTGTGCATTTAAACCTAACTAGCAACTTGTTATGAATGTAATTTAAATCAATCAGAGGTTAAAACAAACACATTTTGTCCGATCTAGTTTCAGATTTCAGGTACCTTGATTTCAGGTACAATTAATGTGTTCATGTTTCGATATTATGCATGTTTCCACACATTGAACAAACCACGAACTGTTGAGGTAGCCTTCACATGGCAACAGTGGCAGTTATTATCTGTCAATCTATCTATTAATAGTATGTATGCTCTATCTGACTTAAGAGTTTTTTTTTTAAAACAGTGGTGAGTCAGTATGTGCACAGTAAGAAGAAGTCACCCAGGTTTACAGAGAGGCTGAATGTCACTCACACTGGCTTTCCTTCTGTTTGCTGTCAGGCACTCCCACATAAAAATATACTACAGTTTACTATAGAATAATACAGTACTTACTATAGAATTATATAGAGAACTGTAATATACTGTAGAATACTATACTACATTCTGTAGTATCCCTTAATCGTGTATCGCTTACTATACAATGTTGTGGTATACTGTAGAATACTATACTATACACTAGTATCCCTCGGCAGTGTAGTGTTTGGTTAGGTCAGGGTGTGACTCGGGTGGGAAAATCTTTGTTTTCTATTTCTTTGTGTTTTTGGCTGAGTATGGTTCCCAATCAGAGGCAAAAACTCTACATTTTTTAAACTATATTAATACTACATTATTTTATTTGCATATGTTCCACCCATTCCCATCCCCTATATCCCAATTTGTGCCCCCCATTAGTTAGCAACCTGCATGCCAAGTACAGACCAACTGTATATTGTGTTCGCTACAGGTTATAGAAAAGAGCAGAAGTGTCTGCTGTCATACAGGTTAAGGAACATTTGCTCTTACTATTTGACAAGTACATTTCCTCAACGAGAAAGCCCCCAATTTTGTCAAAGATAATACATTTAAAAAAATATATAGTAAATACTACAGCAATATCCATAAAAACACTACAGTAATTTCTATAGTGTATACTATAGTTTTTACTATAGTAATACTACAGTATTTATACTATAATACACTTTACTACAGTATACTACAGTCATGTCCACAAAACACTACGGTGAAAAAATATAATAAAATCAACTTCAATTATATTTGCCACTTATGCGCCGAATACAACAGCTGTAGACTTTATCCTGAGATGCTTACTTACGAGCCATTTCCCAACAATGCGGAGTTAGAAAGTACGAAGAAAATAGTGAAACAAAAAATAACAATAACGTGACTATATACAAGGAATACCGGTACCGAGTCAATGTGCAGGGGTACGAGGTAGTTGAGGTAATTGAGAAAATATCTAAAATGTAGGTAGGGGTAAAAGTGACTAGGCAATCAGGATAGATAATAAACAGGGTAGCAACAGCATATGTAAAGAGTGTGAAAGTGTGTATATGTGTGAGTGTATGGTGTGTGCCGTCAATTTGCATGTGTGAGTGTATGTATTTTGTACAGTGCATTCGGGAAAGTATTCAGACCCCTTGACTTATTACACATTTTGTTCGGTTACAGCCTTATTCTAAAATGCATGACATCAATCTACACACAATACCTATAATGACAAAGCAAAAACTTTTATAAAATGTTGTACATTTGTAAAGGATAAACAACTGACATATTACATTTACATACGTATTCAGACCCTTTCGCTACCAAGCACATTTGGCAGCGATTACAGCCTTGAGTCTTCTTGGGTACGACTCTACAAGCTTGGCACACCTGTATTTGGGGAGTTACTCCCATTCTTCTCTGCAGATCCTCTCAAGCTCTGTCAGGTTGGATGGGGAGCTTTACTGCACAGCTATTTGCAGGTCTCTCCAGAGATGTTCGATTGGGTTCAAGCTCTGGCTGGGCTACTCAATTACATTCAGAGACTTGTCTCGAAGCCACTCCTGTGTTGTGCTTAGGGTCATTGCTATGTGCTTAGGGTAATTGTCCTGTTGGAAGGTGAACTTTCACTCCTGTCTGAGGTCCTGAGGGGTCTGGAGCAGGTTTTCATCAAGGATCTCTCAGTACTTTGCTCTGTTTACCTTTTCCTCAATCCTAACTAGTCTCCCAGTCCCTGCCGCTGAAAAACATCAGTCTGATGCTGCCACCACCATGCTTCCTCATAGGGATGGTGCCAGGTTTCCTCCAGACGTGATGCTTGGCATTCAGGCTAAATAATTCAATCTTGGTTTCATCATCTGAGAGTCTTGAGGTGCCTTTTGGCAAATTCCAACCAGGCTGTCATGAGCCTTTTACTTGGGTGTGGCATCAGTCTGGCCATTCTACCATAAAGGCCTGATTGGGGGAGTGCTGCAGAGATGGTTGTCCTTCTTGAAGGTTCTCCCATCTCAACAGAGGAACTCTGGAGCTCTGTCAGAGTAACCATTGGGTTCTTGATCAACTCCTTGACCAAGGCCCTTCTCCCCCGATTGCTCAGTTTGGCCGGGCGGCCAGCTCTAGAAAGAGTCTTGGTGGCCACGGTGTTCCTGTGGCCCTTCAATGCTGCAGAAATGTTTTGGTACCCTTCCCCAGATCTGTACCTCTAAACAATACTGTCTCGGAGCTCCATGTATAATTCCATCGACCTCATGGCTTGGTTTTTGCTCTGACATACACAGTCAATGGTGGGACCTTTATATAGACAGGTGTGTCTATATGTGTGTCAATTAATTGGACTCTAGTCATGTTGTAGGAACATCTTAAGGATGATCAATCGAAACAGGATGCACCTGAGCTCAATGTAGAGTCTCATTGCAAAGTGTCTGATTACTTACAGTGCCTTGCGAAAGTATTCGGCCCCCTTGAACTTTGCGACCTTTTGCCACATTTCAGGCTTCAAACATAAAGATATAAAACTGTATTTTTTTGTGAAGAATCAACAACAAGTGGGACACAATCATGAAGTGGAACGACATTTATTGGATATTTCAAACTTTTTTAACAAATCAAAAACTGAAAAATTGGGCGTGCAAAATTATTCAGCCCCTTTACTTTCAGTGCAGCAAACTCTCTCCAGAAGTTCAGTGAGGATCTCTGAATGATCCAACCTAAATGACTAATGATGATAAATACAATCCACCTGTGTGTAATCAAGTCTCCGTATAAATGCACCTGCACTGTGATAGTCTCAGAGGTCCGTTAAATGCGCAGAGAGCATCATGAAGAGCAAGGAACACACCAGGCAGGTCCGAGATACTGTTGTGAAGAAGTTTAAAGCCGGATTTGGATACAAAAAGATTTCCCAAGCTTTAAACATCCCAAGGAGCACTGTGCAAGCGATAATATTGAAATGGAAGGAGTATCAGACCACTGCAAATCTACCAAGACCTGGCCGTCCCTCTAAACTTTCAGCTCATACAAGGAGAAGACTGATCAGAGATGCAGCCAAGAGGCCCATGATCACTCTGGATGAACTGCAGAGATCTACAGCTGAGGTGGGAGACTCTGTCCATAGGACAACAATCAGTCGTATATTGCACAAATCTGGCCTTTATGGAAGAGTGGCAAGAAGAAAGCCATTTCTTAAAGATATCCATAAAAAGTGTTGTTTAAAGTTTGCCACAAGCCACCTGGGAGACACACCAAACATGTGGAAGAAGGTGCTCTGGTCAGATGAAACCAAAATTGAACTTTTTGGCAACAATGCAAAACGTTATGTTTGGTGTAAAAACAACACAGCTGAACACACCATCCCCACTGTCAAACATGGTGGTGGCAGCATCATGGTTTGGGCCTGCTTTTCTTCAGCAGGGACAGGGAAGATGGTTAAAATTGATGGGAAGATGGATGGAGCCAAATACAGGACCATTCTGGAAGAAAACCTGATGGAGTCTGCAAAGGACCTGAGACTGGGACGGAGATTTGTCTTCCAACAAGACAATGATCCAAAACATAAAGCAAAATCTACAATGGAATGGTTCAAAAATAAACATATCCAGGTGTTAGAATGGCCAAGTCAAAGTCCAGACCTGAATCCAATCGAGAATCTGTGGAAAGAACTGAAAACTGCTGTTCACAAATGCTCTCCATCCAACCTCACTGAGCTCGAGCTGTTTTGCAAGGAGGAATGGGAAAAAATGTCAGTCTCTCGATGTGCAAAACTGATAGAGACATACCCCAAGCGACTTACAGCTGTAATCACAGCAAAAGGTGGCGCTACAAAGTGTTAACTTAAGGGGGCTGAATAATTTTGCACGCCCAATTTTTCAGTTTTTGATTTGTTAAAAAAGTTTGAAATATCCAATAAATGTCGTTCCACTTCATGATTGTGTCCCACTTGTTGTTGATTCTTCACAAAAAAATACAGTTTTATATCTTTATGTTTGTAGCCTGAAATGTGGCAAAAGGTCGCAAAGTTCAAGGGGGCCGAATACTTTCGCAAGGCACTGTATGTAAATAAGTTATTTCTGTTTTGTGTTTTTAATACATTAGCAAAAATTTATAAAAACCTGTTTTTGCTTTGTCATTATGGGGTATTGTGTATACATTGATGTTGTTTTTATTTAATTTGATCAATTTTAGAATAAGTCTGTAACGTAACAAAATGTGGAAAAAGTCAAGGGGTCTGAATACTTTTCGAAGGCACTATATCTAGTCTATGTGTGTGTATGGGGTGTCAGTGAGGTATGTGTGAGTGTGTGCGTAGAGTCTTATAGTGCTGGTGCAAGAGAGTCAGTGCAAATAAAACGGGGGTGAATGCAAATAGTCAGGGTAACCATTTGATTAACTGTTCAGCAGTCTTATGGCTTGGGTGATAGAAGCTATTCAAGAGCCTTTTGGTCCCAGACTTGGCTCTCCTGTACCACTTGCCAAGCGGTAGCAGAGAGAACAGTCTATGAGCCTTCCTCCCTCACTGCCTGGTATAGAGGTCCTGGATGGCAGGGATCTCGGCCCAAGTGATGTACTGAGCTGTACACACTACCCTCTGTAGCGCCTTATGGTTGGATGCCAAGCAGTTGCCATACCGACTGGTAATGCAGCCAGACAAAATGCTGTCAATGGTACAGCTGTAGAACTTTTTAGGATCTGAATGAATACTACAGTAAAGTCAACAAAAACGCTACAGTGAATACTATAGTATACTTCAGCAAAACACTACAGTGAGTACTATAGTATATAAATATACTAAGACTACAGCATTTAGAGCATAGTATATTATAGTATTTTTTATATGGACTGGCAGGGCACTCTCTCAAGACAGGAAGTGACAGGACCAGGGGCCCTCGGGGCACGATTGTGTTGTCCAGGCTTGTGCATGTCAAGGCGTGACATTTACCAGCAGGGTCTGCACTCAGAGAGAGTCAAATGTGATTTTGTAGCATTTAGGAAGAGCCTGGGTCTAGTATTGAACATTTAATGGCTGTTTTGGAAATAACGTGTCATGGGTAAAATGTGCCAGTATGTGTTACATGAACACTGGGGTAGCGACTGAAGCAGAGGTACTGTAGAATGGAAGGAATGAGAGTGTGTGACTATGAGAAAGTGTATGTTGGTACCAGACCATGATTTGGCATGTCTCCCCTGATTGAGACTCAGTATTATAACATCAATCAGTTAAATGCAGTACATCAAACCTATGTGTACATCTATGTTTAAGGTAAAACCGACAGTGTTTTAGCATACAGAATTGGGGAATGGTCCATGGACAAACGTCACATTATTCGACACATTTGCGACCCACACGATGAGTTTGATCAGCGTGACACATGAGAGACAATAGGAGACACCTGCAATGCACAAAACAGCACTTTACAGCTATCCAAGCTCCACAGCCTACGGCTCCCTCCCGCCTCTCTGTCCCCGCCTCCCCTGCATCCTCCCTGGGCTGGCAGAGCTGAACAGCTGGTTGTGCAAATATTAGCTGAGTGCAGGACCATGGGCTCACTGAAAGGACAAGAGGGGGCTGTGTTACAGGGTCCACCTGTAACGTGTGTGTGTGTGTGTGTGTGTGTGTGTGTGTGTGTGTGTGATTCACAGGGATGTCACTAAAGATGGGAATGTGTTTTTAAAATGTTAGACGTCATTCAACCGATTGGTCTCAATGTGGTCAAGTTTAGATTTATCTGTCAGATATAGCAGATACTTAGCAAGCTCAGTGGGGGATTGTTTGCTTCGCACATGTGGCGATTGGAGATAAATGTCTGCGGCCGGATGATGTTCCGGGCAGTCCAACACCCTATTGTATTTATCTGTATCTCTGGTTTAGTTTAGTTTATTAGGATCCCCATTAGCTACTGCACATGCAGCAGAGATTAAACCCCCCCCCCCCCCCACCAAAAAAAAAGATATATATATATAAGTTTGAGATTGAAAAGACACCAAGAGACAGCAATGTTATCTGTTTTTAAAGCTAAACTTGCTTTTTGACTGAGTAACCTCTGGTCAGAGCATTCCACAATGGCTCTATACATAACTGAGTTACGTATTAAATCAGTTTTTGTTTTGGGTATAGTGAAGAAACCCATAGTGGCGTGTCTGGTGGGGTATGTATGTCTGTTTGAAGTGTATGCAAATAGATTATACAAGTAGTTAGGCATTTTCAACACAGAAATGTTTCTTAAAAAGACTACAAGAGAAGTAGTCAATTTACCCGCAACACTCAACCATGAAAGAATATAATGCATGTTTTTGATGTTAGTTATATGTGTGCAGTGAAGGTCAAGGCATGCTGCTTTGTTTTGAGCCAGTTGCAGCTTTGCTAGGTCTTTCTTTGCTGCACCTGACCATATTACCGGACAGTAATCAAGATGGGACAAGATCAAACCCTGAACAACTAGTACAGTTGGTCTTTGTGTCAAAAACACAGATCATCTTTTTATAACAGACATACCTCTCTCTATCTTCACAACAACTTTGTCAATATGACTTGACTATGATAACTATCCAATGTCACTCCTAGGAGTTCAACTTGTTCAATAGTCACACCTTTTATAAACCTCCAGCTGAGGTTTAGGTCTATGATAATGCTTTCAACCAAATACAATGCTTTTGGTTTTAGATGCATTTAAGATGAGTTTATTGTTAATTACCCATTATGATACTGACTGTAGCTCCTTGCTAAGAGTCTCAGTGAGCTCACTGGCTATAGATGCTGAGAAGAAAAAAATTGAGAAGAGTAACGGCCCAAGACAACTGCCCTGAGAGATACCGCACTGTACATATCTGATGTTAGAGAAGCTTTCATTGAAGAATACTCTCTGAGTTCTATTGGATAAGTAACTTTCTAACCATGTGATGGCAGATTAATTTTTATCAGAACAAATTATCATAACGTATTATAATCAATAACATCAAAGGCTGCCCTGAAATCTAATAATACAGCTCCAACTATCATCTTATTGTCAATTTATTTTAGCCAGTCATCAAGTCATCTGTCAGTACAGATGCCCTTCCCTATATGTGTGCTGAAAGTCAGTACAAAAATAGCATTGTATTTGTTCAAACTAACATTTCTCCATCAATTTACTAAGAACAGGCAGCAAAGGGTGCTTTACTATTTTTAGGCAGTGAAATAAATTACTTTAGCTTCCTTTCACGCCTGTGAACACACACACTCCTTTCGGCTTTTGTTAAAGACATGGTAAATAGGGTCTGCTACCATTCTCAATAGTTTCCCATCTAGGTTGTCTATACCTGGTGGCTTATATTTTTTGATGGATAACAATAGCTTTTCCACCTCTTCCACACATACTTCACCAAATTCAGAACAGCAATCCTTCTTTCATTATTAGATCTTCAATACAAAAATACAGTATGATGGTTCACTGTTGAATGTTGTCATTTCACTTCTCAGTTTGTTCAATTTACCAGTGAAATAGTAATTTAAATAATTAGCTATATCAAAATGACCCATCAGCTTCAGTGAACAATGGATATTAATTGGCTTTTCTGCACATAATATAATTTAAGGTGCTCCAAAGTCTTTTTTTTTCCATAGTTTTTTCCATAATTTGTCTTGTTTTGGTAATATAATTTATTCCGTTTAATCACAATTTACAGTATGTCAACCAATCAGCTTTTTAAAATGTATTTTTTAAATAATAATTATACAAATCCTCTAAGTGCTGCATCTGGATTCTCCTCCTGATAAACATTAGACCAACATACATTTTTTACAGAGTCCTGAGAGAACATTTTGTATGATATCTTATAACTTTAATCCCTGCCTTTGATATTTTGGCTTTCCTTATAGATGATAACTAGTCAATGTTCAGGTCACTAGGAAAATACATTTCTCTGTTAGCATCAGAAACCTTATCCAGCATCACACACAGATGTTCCAGATAGTAACAGTTTGGACTTGGTGGCCTAAAGCAGCACCCTAAAAGAAGAGACTTCAGCTGAGGCAGGTGAACCTGCAACCAGAGCACTTCTACTTCATTTGTTATGAGATCCTCTCTGAGCTTTACAGGAATATTACTCGGAATATATACAGCAACATCTTCCCCTAGACATTCCTGTCTTTTCTATAGATGTTACATCCTTGTATTCCTACGCTGTATCATCAAAGGTGCTGTCTAAATGAGTCTCAGAAATGGCTAATATATGATCTAAGAATAGCAAATTACTAATCTCATTTTTAAAAATTCTGCAAGCTCAATTCTTTTTTAATTAGTATTTCTGTTTTTAATTTGGCGCTCTGCAATTTCACTGGATGTTGGCCAGGTGGGACGCTACCGTCCCACATACACTAGTTAGGTTAAGAGTGTTGGGCCAGTAACAGGACGGTTGCTGGTTCGAATCGTTAAGCCGATTTAGGGGAAAGATCTGTTGATGTGCCCTTGAGCAAGGCACTTTACCCTAATTGCTCCTGTAAGTCGCTCTGGATAAGAGTGTGTGCAAAATGACTAAAATATAAATATGGAATTGGTCCCCCCTTTGCTGCTACACTACATGGTCAAAAGTATGTGGAGGCTGCTGAGGGGAGAATGGTTCATAATAATGGCTGGAGTGGAGTAGATGGAATGGTATCAAACCAGCCATTATGATGAACTGTCCTCCGCTCAACAGTCTCCACTGGTGGACACATGCTTGTCGAACATCTCATTCCAAAATCATGGGCATTAAGATGGAGTTGGTCCGCCCATTGATGCTATAACAACTCTTGTGGGAAGACTTTCCACTAGATTTTGGAACATTGCTGCGGGATCTTGCTTCCATTCAGCCACAAGAGCATTAGTGAGGTCGGGCACTGATGTTGGGTGATTAGGCCTGGCTCGCAGTCAGCGATCCAATTCATCCCAAAGATGTTTGATGGGGTTGAGGTCAGGGCTCTGTGCGGGCCACTCAAGTTTTTCCACACCGATCTTGACAAACCATTTCTGTATAGACCTCACTTTGTGCACAGGGGCATTATCATGCTGAAACAGGAAAGGGCCCCCAAACTGTTGCCACAAAGTAGAAAAGCACAGATTCCTCTAGAGTGTCATTGTATGCTGTAGAGTTAAGGTTTCCCTTCACTGGAACTAAGGGGCTTAGCCCAAACTATGAAAACAGCCCCAGACCATTATTCCTCCGCCAACAAACTTTACAGTTGGCACTATGCATTGGGCCAGGTAGCATTCTACTGTCATTCGCAAAACCCAGATTCGTCTGTCGTACTGCAAGAGGGTGAAACATGATTCATCACTCCAGAGAACGCACTTCCACTGCTCCAGAGTCCAATGGCAGCGAGCTTTGCACCACTTCATCCGGTGCTTGGCATTGTGCATGTTGATCTTAGGCTTGTGTGCGGCTGCTCGGCCATGGAAACCCATTTCATAAAGCCCCCGACTAACAGTTATTGTGGTGACGTTGCTTCTAGATGAAGTTTGGAACTCGGTAGTGAGTGTTGCAACCGAGGACAGACGATTTTTACCAATTCACAATAGCATCACTTACAGTTGACCGGGGCATCTAGCATGGCAGAAATTTTATGAACTGACTTGTTGGAAAGGTGGCATCCTATGAAGGTGCCACATTGAAAGTCACTGAGCTCTTCAGTAAGGCCATTGTACTGCCAAAGTTTGTCTATGGAGAATGGAGATTTTATACACCTGTCAGCAACGGGTGTGGTTGAAATAGCAGAATCCACTAATGTAATGGGCTGTATACATACTTTTGTATATATAGTGTACATTAGCTCATTTATACCCTTTCCTGTGTAGCTTATCTAAAACTGAATTCAGAATGATAATCCGTTGTATTGCTGTCCTGTCAACATTAGGGGTAGTGGAGTGGGGTATTGAGGTTGGGCTCTCTGGGCCGAGTTCTGGTCTCTCTGGGGGATGTGTTGCTTTCTCTGGGTGGAGAACTGGGCTCTCTGGTTGAGGGATGGTCTCTCTGGGCTGAGTGCTGGTCTCTGGATGGAGTGCTGGTCTCTGGATGTTGTGCCGTTCTCTCTGGGCGGAGTGCTGGTCTCTCTAGGCGGAGTGCTGGTCTCTCTGGGCGGAGTGCTGGTCTCTCTAGGCGGAGTGCTGGTCTCTGGATGGAGTGCTGGTCTCTCTGAGCGGAGCGCTGGTCTCTCTGGGCGGAGTGCGGGTCTCTGGATGTTGAGCCGTTCTCTCTGGGTGGAGTGCTGGTCTCTCTGGGCGGAGTGTTGGTCTCTGGATGTTGTGCCATTCTCTCTGGGCGGAGTGCTGGTCTCTCTAGGCGGAGTGCTGGTCTCTCTGGGCGGAGTCTGGGTCTCTCTGGGCGGAGTGCTGGTCTCTCTGGGCGGAGTGCTGGACTCTGTATGGAGTGCTGGACTCTCTGGGCGGAGTGCTGGACTCTGGATGGAGTGCTGGTCTCTCTGGGCGGAGTGCTGGATTTTGGATTGAGTGCTGGTCTCTCTGGGCGGAGTGCTGGACTCTGGATGGAGTGCTGGTCTCTCTGGGCAGAATGCTGGGCCCTATGAGTGGAGTGCTGGACTCTCCATGGAGTGCTGGGGTTTCTGGGTGAGGTGATGGTTTCTCCTGGCTAGTTTTTATATATATTGTGTGTGTGTGTGTGTCTGTGTGTGATTCACAGGGGCATCACTAAAGAAGGGGATGTGTTTTTAATATGTTGGACTCGTTCATTGGCCTCAATGTGGTCAAGTTTACATTCATCTGTCAGAGACAGCAGATACTTTACTTTGAGAGGGGAGGAGAGCAAAGGAAATGAAACGAGGAGAGAAAAGAAGAGGAATCGTGGGCTGCGTCACAGAGTTCATAACCCTGTATGGTTCTTCTGCCTTTGCTGATATAATCCAGGGCCCATAGAGCCTGCAGGCATCTCCATTTTCTGCTTGACTTCAACCTGCAAAGGTTGAAAGACATTATCTCTCTCTGTCTGTTTCTCTCACACACACACATCTACACACACACGCACAAACACAAACACTATACAAACGGGGTGTTCAGGCTCACACACAGTTTCTTTCATATTTCCTGGCTCTCTTCCTCTCTCAAACACACACGCACACACACACCTACAAATAAATTCACCATTGGAGATGGTCAACACGTCTCTAGCCCCTTATCACCTTCCCTCCCTCGGCCACCTCAATCCCACTGGGGTATTGGCTTTGTGAATGAAGTGGCCAGACTCCCAGATGGCAGTATTGATATGACGAGGGGGACAGGTGCTGGGTTCCCTGGGCTGCCTGCCTACACATCCACAGCCTTCCATTAGGCTCCCTACTCATAACACGCTGGTAATGCTCTGTCTGTGCACTCTAATCAGAGACACACACTCTCCACGCAGGGTAATACAAAATACAAACACACACTGAAAGGCCATCAGACACACGCAGGTGCACACACACAATCTCTACAGTGGCACAGCCACGTCGGCCACATTTTCAGCCATTAGTCAGCTATCCACCACTAAGCAAGACATCATTCTGCACAAGATAAAAGAAGCACCCATTCACCTGCAGAGTTCAAACTAAAGGTTAGATCGCCCCAAAAGTCAGCTGGGGAAAATGTAGTCACTTTATCAGCTCCAATCCAATCTGCCCTCACAGCCCTTTGCAAATTAGATTGTGGTTGGGAAAAAAAGACACACACCAAACAAAAACCCTACAGGTTGATTTCTGTTCTGTCCCCCAACCAAAGCAGAAACATCAAGTGTTTTTTGTACCCCCAGCCGCTAACAGTTTAATGGCTAATATGATTAGGACGTGATGTATACTGCCCAGAGGCAGTGAGGGAAGTAAAGGGATTATCCATGTTGCTCGACTCCCATGCTGGCTGCCACAGCCAGAGTCCTGGTGCGGCTCGGGGCAAAGGGGTTAAGTCCTCCCCCCTGAACACACAGAATGGAAATGTTAAAGAGCAGCGCTGTGTAGCTAGAGGCGGAAGGAACGAAAGGCCTTTCCTTTATTTGGAGGGACAGATGAACGGAAGGAAAGAGATAAAACACAAATTGACATTAAGACATAAACCACAGAGATTTTCCACCCTGTTTGGGCTAATTTTCCACATGAAATTGGCATCTTGTTATTTCTTCTTCTTCTTGTTCCTTCCAAACCAGTATGGCATAAAAGGACGGGCAATAAAGAGGTTGACATTTACAGTGTTATACATGGGATCCATTTGTGGCTCCGGAGGCTGATATAATTCATTGATTAGTTCATTTGGAGAAGAACTGGAAGTCTACAAGGAGGTCTACAACAGAGTCTCAGCATATTTGATTAGCTATAAGTGCATGAACTCTGTATTCACTCTTCGATGAAGCTGTTAAATACAAGTTGTACAAGAAAACAAGAGAACACTGCAGTAGCCTAGTAGCCATTTACTGATCCTGACTGGAAATGGCCTCTGTGATTCAATCCCAGAAAATGAAAACAGCCTGTGTTTGATAGGGTTCAAAATAATTTTCTCTCTAAAGAAGACGCTGAATGAGAAATAAACTGATATTGGTCCATCCTCCCCCCATTTCTCTCCAACCAAAATCCATTACTAGAACTAGACAAAGATGACATTTTGAAACTGCTCAGAGAGAGCTTTAAATGTCCAGCCTACCTTTCCCATATACTAAGTAGGACCTCAGTAATACGAACAGTTCAGGAATGGAGGTCGTTATAATGTACATTACCAGTCACACACCTACTCATTCAAGGGTTTCTCTTTGTTTGTGTTAGAATAAGAGTGAAGAATTCAAAACTATGAAATAACACAAATGGAATCATGTTGTAATCAAAAAAATGATAAACAAATCAAAATATATTTTATACTGATGACAGCTTTGCCTTGATGACAGTTTTGCACACTCTTGGCATTCTCTCAACCAGCTTCACATAGAATGCTTGTCCAACAGTCTTAAAGAAGTTCCCACATATGCTGAGCACTTGTTGGCTGCTTTTCCTTCACTCTGCGGTCCAACTCATCCCAAACCATCTCAATTGGGAAGAGGTCTGGTGATTGTGGAGGCCATCACTCTCCTTCTTAGTAAAATAGCCCTTTCACAGCCTGAAGGTGGGTTGGGTCATTGTCCTGTTGAAAAACAAATGATAGTCCCACTAAGCGCAAACCAGATGTGATGGGGTGTCACTGCAGAATGCTGTGGTAGCCATGCTGGTTAAATGTGCCTTGAATTCTAAATAAATCACAGACAGTGTCACCAGCAAAGCACCCCCACAATATCAAACCTCCTCCTCCATGCTTCGCGGTGGGAACCACACATGCGGAAATCATCCATTCTGTGTCTCACAAAGACATGGCGGTTGGAACCAAAAATGTCAAATTTGGACTCATCAGACCAAAGGACGTATTTCCACTGGTCTAATGTCCATTTGTCGTGTTTACTGGCAAGTCAACTGGCAAGCAAGTCTCTTCTTCTTATTGGTGTCCTTTAGTAGTGGTTTCTTTGCAGCAATTTGACCACGAAGGCTTGATTCATGCAGTTTCTTTTGAACAGTGTATGTTGAGATGTGTTCTTTACTTGAACTTTGTGAAACATTTATTTGGGCTGCAATTTCTGAGGCTGGTAACTCTAATGAACTTATCCTCTGCATCAGAGGTAACTCTGGGTCTTCCTTTCCTGTGGCAGTCCTCATGAGAGCCAGTTTCATCACAGCTCTTGATGGCTTTTACAACTGCAGTTCTTGAAATTTTCCTGATTGACTGACCTTCATGTCTTAAAATAATGATTGACTGTCGTTTCTATTTGCTTATTGTAGAGTTTTTCTTGCCATGATGCAAAGGGTGGCTACTTTGAAGAATCTCAAATATGAAATATATTTGGATTTGATAAACACTTTTTTGGTTACTACATGATTCCATATGTTATTTCGTAGTTTTGATGTCTTCACTGTTATTCTACAATTTGAAAATAGTAAAAATAAAGGAAAACCCAGGAATGAGTAGGTGTGTCCAAACTTTAGACTGTTACTGTATGTGATCCAACTTAAATTGACTGTTTCTTCAATATGTACACACATAATGCTTGAGGGACATAAATGGCACTATTTGTGGAATGACCCAAGTCACAGGGATTCTACTGTACCATGGAGCTAGATTTTTGGTTCACTAGATATTTTTCATACTTTTACTAACAGTGCAAGTTGATAACCTATTCAACTGGACAATTAGAGAGAATTCTGAATACGGGACTGTTTGAATGGACTGAAATGAACAGCTTTGTGTGAGTAAAGAGAACAACATACTATGCTACTGGAGCTCCGTCCTGGTGGCACAGTGGACTAGTGGACCACTTCCATGGATAAAGAGTAGAAGATCACATGTTTGAATCTCACTGATGTCATTCTACAATACAACAATGAATGTGTTTGCATGATTAATGCCTAAGCGAATTCATTTCAATGTGTCCTCTGAAGAAAAACAACAACCTGGAAATGGTTCCAATAATTTTTTCACCATTCATTTTAGAGCTACATCATATGAGGTCTGTGTTTTGTGTAGGCTTACCCTGGCGTGACGTTTTGATAACTGTGTAAATCTTTCTCAGACAAGGTACACTGGCTACTTTGAAGAATCTCAAATATTAAATATAAAGTATGTGGACATCTGCTCGTTTAACATCTCATTCCAAAATCATGGGCATTAATATGGAGTTTGTCCCCCCCTTTGATGCTATAACAGCCTTCACTGTCCTGTGAAGGCTTTTCACGTTCTTCCATTCAGCCACAAGAGCATTAGAGAGGTCGGGCACTGATGTTGGGTGATTAGGCCTGGCTCGCAGTCGTTGTTCCACTTCATCCCAAAGGTGTTCGATGGGGTTGATTTCAAGGCTCTGTGCAGGCCAGTAAAGTTCTTCCACACTGATCTCGACAAACCATTTCTCCATGGACCTCGCTTTGTGCACAGGGTCATTGCCATGCTGAAACAGGAAAGGGCCTTTCCCAAACTGTTGTCACAAAGTTAGAAGCACAGAATTGTCAAAAATGTCATTGTATGCTGTAGCGTTAACATTTCCCTTTACTGGAACTAAGGGGCCTAACCCGAACCATGAATAACAGCCCCAGACCATTATTCCTCCTGCACCAAACTTTACAGTTGGCACTATGCATTGGGCAGGTAGCGTTCTCTTGGCATCCACCAAATCCAGATTCGTCCGTTGGCCTGCTAGATGGTGAAGAGGGATTCATCA
Source organism: Oncorhynchus mykiss (assembly GCF_057628025.1). Classification (NCBI taxonomy): domain Eukaryota; kingdom Metazoa; phylum Chordata; class Actinopteri; order Salmoniformes; family Salmonidae; genus Oncorhynchus; species Oncorhynchus mykiss. Next base: position 48,699,359 of record NC_143023.1, on the reverse strand, counting down.
CTCCAGGAATGCGTTTCCACTGCTCTCTGAGTCCAATGGCGGCAAGGTTTACACCACATAGATAACTACCTTAGCATTTTTGTATAATTACTTTTTAAATTCCCCCTTACCTTTGTAGCAAACTTAGCTAACCTTAGGTCTCTCTGTCAATCAGAATCAAGGATGGTTCTGTGCAATGTACTGGATTGAAAACCCCTATTCCAATAAGCACATTTTATCATTTTCCAACCTCTGTGAGAGGCTTCTCTGTGGTCATGTGATAAGGTAAACTCTGTTTGCTAGCGGCTAACAATCAATTTAGGTTAGCTCAAATATATGTGGTTAACAAGGTGTTTATGAAAATGAGCTATATTACCACCAAATGTAATTACTTGTACAATACATGTTACCTTCCTTACAAGTAAAAAGAAAATCAGCATAGACTAGCACAATGACTATTGTGATCTTTTAATTGACATGTGTTTAGTGAGCTAGCCAGCTATTTTTTCATTAGGTGACATGCCAGCTAGCGTTAGCCCACCAGGGAAGGGATATTTAGCTAGCTAGTTGACATTAACTCACCGTTCGTGTAACCAGACTTGCTAGCTAAGATTAGGCCGGCACCATGGCAAGGGTAGTTGGTTAGCTAGCATGTCACCACTTAGAAAAGTTTGACTACACGAACGGTCTAGTTATCTAAATTAGCTAATATTGGCTAGCTAGCTCACAAAGGACTTGTGGGATCAATGTTTTCCCCATACAAAACACAGAAACGGTTTTGCTCCATGAGTGCTTTGTCATTTGACTAATCAAATGACCTGTGAAGTCAGTTAGAAATGTCAGCAGGGAAGGAAATTAAGCTAACCCGAGGCATTTACTTTTCAGACTGGGCTAGTAGACAGTGTGCCCAACTACCCTGACACAGCAGTGAAATTTTGCCTTTCCTAACATCGCCTGCCACAGATGTAGGACCTGAATGTAGAAATCGTGGTCTGCTGGTCAGTGCCCAAAATCCTTATGTTACATCCCTGCAGTCTAATCCCAGTCTATTATACCATTACTATAGTCAAGTCTGTGGGTTATGGTATTTTCATATAGATGTTACCATTTCAGTAATCAACTTAGCTAGCTAGCAACAGTAACTCTTACTAGCTACAGACCCGAGTGACAACACTTGGGTCTGTAGCTACCATTTTCCGGTGGGAAAGAGATATGGCCCTGTATTCACCAGAAAAGGTAGCTCATCCACCATGGCAGAATAGGAAGATCCAGACTGTTGATTGGGAAACGAGAACAAACAATGAGACATGAGGATTGGGTGTTGAGTATGATAACAAATGCGTTTTCTGTCCAGATAAAGATGGTGATCCAGGATGGAAAAAAGGATATACCACTGACCAAATGTCTCTTTGTTTTCCAGTACAATGGGTGTGCATCCCTTAGGCCATCCAGTGCATGGACATTCTGTGCCAATGTGTCAGACCAGCCTTTGTGATTGAAATTGCGTTTAACTACGTTAGTTGGCTGCTTGGAGCAAAACTTGAATGTAATATGTCCTATTCTGGGTGCCTATTGTTTGTGTATGATCTTTATTCATTGTTCACTTGTTTTTCAACAATGTCAGGGATGACTGGGGCCTTCAGCAAGTAAGACACAGGGGGTATGAAGCATAACATAACACATCTAAATAACATGTATATCTGTTATTTGAACATAACAGATCTACATTTCCACTGTGCCTATAATATAATGCGATGTGGATTGTGTTGTACTACTCAATGAAACTGAGGAGATGTACTCAGACCAGCCTTTGTGATTGAATTTACACTAACTACATTACTTTAGTTGGCTGCTTTGAGCCAAACTTGTATGCAATGTAACCTATTCTGGGAGTCTAGTGTGTGTGTGTATGAATATTTTTGGACCATTTCCTTTCCTGAAAAGAGGTACTGACAGGAGGAGCACTTTGAGTCTGTCAGAGGTCGTCACGCTGGATGGGGATGGTGAAGGAGGCTTTGGCGGTCCACACAACGAAGAAGCACATCTCCCTTCCAGTGATGTGGAACTAACCTTGGACCTGGTGCCAGTAAGGATGGTCTTCACGGAGGCTGTAAGACCCTCCCTCCTTGATATAGAAATTCTTTGACTTCATTGCCTCCTCCCCTCCTCTACACCATGGGGACACTTGACCTCCACCACTGCTGTGTTTTGTCCCTGACCATGACCCTGAGTCTGCCTGCCATCCTGTACCTTTGCCTTAACCTGGATTATTGACTCCTGCCTGCCTTGACCTGGCTTTGCCTGCCCCTGTTGCTACAATAAACACTGTTACTTTGAAAGTTTGCATCTGGGTCTTACCTTGATTCCTAATAAAATATATAAATATCTCTTACATCAGTCACAGTCAATTCATGAATTCTTATCTACCTCATCAATCTCATTCTGAACGTTGTAATATCCTATAAATCTGCACAAACCCTAGTCTCCATGATGAGTCAGCGATACACAAATTATTTATTTACTAACTAATGAAATAATCACACAGAAATACATAAACACACACACAGGAGAGGTTATACACTGAGTATTAACATGATGCAATGAAAAGTCCCTAGTGGACTAACCCAATATGACGGCTGGTTACACAATGAAAGGGGGTGGGGAATGAAAGAGCGGGAGGAGGAGAGACAAAGAAATGCAACTATCGTACATACAGTTGAATAATACGCTCATTGTAAATGTGGATATTTAGCACCCTAACAACCGCCTAATTTGGATTTAGAAGTGCAAAGTATATATTTATGCTTGTATGTCTTTGTCTTCTCGCTCTGTTGAAATCACCCGATCAGTCTGTGGTGAATAGATTGACAGAAAGTCTCTGGTTGTGTAAGTCTCCGGATGTTCACCAGAGGTCACCATGTCCTTTGTAGTCATAGCTTCTTGGTCTTGGAGTGTCTGTTATTACGTATCTCCCAGAGGTGTACCACGCGGTGTTCAGCAGGCCTTGTCCTTCTCTCTGTTTGTTTAGAATAGATATCCTAGAGATACCTATAGTGGTGAGAGGAAATTGTTCTTTGTCTCTCGTCTTCGGTCGAGTTTCCTAGGCTAACAGTGCATAAACAGCTGCAGACTGAGTGTTCCTGTGTAGTCTTCTTCTTCTTTCAGAGGGTCTTATCAGTTTTTGGTATTGTAGTTTCAAACCATTTTGCCATATCCAGCTTGTGCTGATTTTCTGCTGGTCTTTAGTTTTAAACCATTTCTCAGCCATGTAGCCACCGCTTCACACTGTCTGGTCCAATATGTTAATTCTTCAGCGAGTCCTTTTAAGCACTCGCCTTGGAGGGCAGTTCCATCCTGTTGCCATAACGTCTGTGCTCATGTGGGCGTGGTTACTGACTTATAAAAAGCATTATCTCATTTAGAAGGCCAAAATCCCAATTCATCTTCTTACAAATAGTTTCTTATTTAATCATATAAGTTCCACAACATTTAGGTGTAAATCTGATAACTGGGACGTATACATTTGTAGAGTTACCGTTATTTGGTTATACTGTCCTTAATGATATCACAAAACAACAACTTATTTGACATGATTATTGTTTAGAGCCCCACAAACCATTTACCACATTATTTACATTAGAAATGTTATTTCAATGTCCAACCTTTTTGATGTTACAGTGCTGCAAAATCTATTTCTGTTGTAACAAAGGGATTTTTAACTTCCATTTCTGCAGAGTGGGATAGAGAGTTCCTGCAAGGTATTTACGTCCGTCATAAAACTGTCCAACCTCCCCCTTCCTCTCTGATCCTCACCCAGGAGGGAAAGTCATGACACCGTCTACCTCCGTCTACCTGTGCTGTCCAACTGTTGCCTGCCATATAGCCTCCTGCTGCTCCACCAACAGCACCATGCCAGCCAGGATGCCGGCATGCCCCATGTGCCCTTGTTTTTAACAATGTCCGGTACTGACAGGGAGGGTAGCGGTTGTTCTGGCTCAGGTTCAAGGAGACATGCCATTCCGCTGAACCTGCACCAGAGATGGTTCCATAGCCACTGAAGATCCTTCTCTGTGGGCTCTCTGGACAGAGGGTTGTAGTCTTCGGCCGGGTACAAATCCTGCACTGACTGCACTTGGTTTTGCATGGCTGGCTTCTTCCACTCGCATTCCACATCTGTTCGGCCGATATTGTGAACCGCCAAAATAGGCTGTGTGGCTACACTTTTAAGCTCCAGGGAGACATTTTCATGTGGTAGAGAGAATCCCCGGGTCACCTATACAGACCTGCCAAGAGGGAGGAGGTTAAGTGACACATGCCTTTCAATGCATGACTTTGAACACCTCGAAATGCATTCATTGTAAGACATTTGCTATATAAATACAGTTTGATTGATGACAATACATGTCACACCCTGGTCAAAGTATTTTGTGTTTATCTTTATTTATTTGGTCAGGCCAGGGTGTGGCATGGGTTTTTGTATGTGGTGTGTATGTATGGGGATTGTAGCTAGTGGGGTGTTCTAGCTAAGTCTATGGCTGTCTGAAGTGGTTCTCAATCAGAGGCAGGTGTTTATCGTTGTCTCTGATTGGGAACCATATTTAGGCAGCCATATTCTTTGAGTTTGTCGTGGGTGATTGTCCTTAGTGTCCTGATGTCATTGTTCTGTGTTAGGTTACACAAGTATAGGCTGTTTCGGTTTTCGTTAAGTTTATTGTTTTGATAGTGTTTAGTGTGTTACTTCATTAAACATGGATTGCAATAGACACGCCGCATTTTGGACCGACTCTCCTTCTCATCAAGAAAACCGTTACAGAATCACCCACCACAAAGGGACCAAGCAGCGTGTCAACAGGCAGGAACAGCCCAAAGTGGAGTACAGTATGGACTATACTTCTTGGGAGGAGATAGACAGGTGGGCGGTCGACCCAGGGAGAGTGCCGGAGCCCGCCTGGGATTCGATGGAGCAGTGCGCGGAAGGATATAGGAGAATGGAGTTTGCGAAGCAAGCAAGGCGGCGCGGACGGAGGCCCCATAGTCAGCCCCAAAAATTTCTTGGGGGGGGGCTCAGGGAGAGTGTGGCAGAGTCAGGAGCCAGACCTGAGCCAACTCTCCCTGTTTATCGTGAGGAGCCAAGGAGGAGACCAGAACCAGAGCCGGTGTTGGAGGTGAGCGAAACAGAGACTGTGAAGGAGTTAATGGGGAAATTGGAGGAGAGAGAAATGAGGGAGTCGCTGTGTTGGTGTTTTAAACATGGAATTCGCCCGACGGAGCGTGTCGGGGATTTGATGGCACCTGGGTCAGTGCTCCATACTCGTCCTGAGGTGCGTGTTAGTCGGCTGGTGAAGATGGTGCCAGTCTCACGTACCAGGCCTCCTGTGCACCTCCCAAGCCTTGCACGTCCTGTGCCAGCACCGCTCTCAAGATCTCCAGCACGCCTTCACGGTCTAACCCATCCTGTGCCACCTCCACACCCCAGCCCTCCGGTAGCAGCTCCCCGCACCAGGCTTCCTGTGCGTGTCCTCGGCCCAGTACCACCAGTGCCAGCACCACGCATCAGGCCTACAGTGCGCCTCGCCTGTCCAGCGCTGTCGGAGCCCTCCTCCTCTCCAGCGCTGTCGGAGTCTCCCGCCTGTTTAGCGCTGTTAGAGCCTTCCTTCTCTACAGCGCTGCCGGAGTCTCCCGCCTGTTCAGAACTGCCAGTTAGCATAGAGCTGCCAGTTAGCATAGAGCTGCCAGTTAGCATAGAGCTGCCAGTTAGCATAGAGCTGCCAGTTAGCAAGGAGCTGCCAGTTAGCAAGGAGCTGCCAGTCTGCAAGGAGCTGCCAGTCTGCAAGGAGCTGCCAGTCTGCAAGGAGCCGCCAGAGCTGCCAGTCTGCAGGATGCCGCCAGAGCTGCCAGTCTGCAAGGAGCCGCCAGAGCTGCCAGTCTGCAAGGAGCCGCCAGAGCTGCCAGTCTGCAAGGAGCCGCCAGAGCTGCCAGTCTGCAAGGAGCCGCCAGAGCTGCCAGTCTGCAAGGAGCCGCCAGGGCCGCCAGTCAGCATGGAGCAGCCAGGGCCGCCAGTCAGCATGGAGCAGCCAGGGCCGCCAGTCAGCATGGAGCAGCCAGGGCCGCCAGTCAGCATGGAGCAGCCAGGGCCGCCAGTCAGCATGGAGCAGCCAGTCAGCCAGAGCAGCCAGTCAGCATGGAGCAGCCAGAGCAGCCAGTCAGCATGGAGCAGCCAGAGCTACCAGTCAGCATGGAGCAGCCAGAGCTGCCAGTCAGCATGGAGCAGCCAGTCAGCATGGAGCAGCCAGAGCTGCCAGTCAGCATGGAGCAGCCAGAGCTGCCAGTCAGCATGGAGCAGCCAGAGCTGTCAGTCAGCATGGAGCAGCCAGTCAGCATGGAGCAGCCAGAGCTGCCAGTCGACCAGACTCTTCCAGATCTGCCAGTCGACCAGACTCTTCCAGATCTGCCAGTCGACCAGACTCTTCCAGATCTGCCAGTCGACCAGACTCTTCCAGATCTGCCAGTCGACCAGACTCTTCCAGATCTGCCAGTCGACCAGACTCTTCCAGATCTGCCAGTTGACCAGACTCTTCCAGATCTGCCAGTCGACCAGACTCTTCCAGATCTGCCAGTCGACCAGACTCTTCCAGATCTGCCAGTCGACCAGACTCTTCCAGATCTGCCAGTCGACCAGACTCTTCCAGATCTGCCAGTCGACCAGACTCTTCCAGATCTGCCAGTCGACCAGACTCTTCCAGATCTGCCAGTCGACCAGACTCTTCCAGATCTGCCAGTCGACCAGGATCTGCCAGTCAGCCAGGATCTGCCAGTCAGCCAGGATCTGCCGAAACCACCAGCCAGCCAGGATCTGGTAGATTCATCAACCTGCCTGAGCTTCCTCTCACTCCTGAGCTTCCTCTCACTCCTGAGCTTCCTCTCACTCCTGAGCTTCCCCTCAGTTCCGAGCTGCCTCAGTCCCGAGCTGCCCCTCAGTCCCGATCTGCTCCTCAGTCCAGTGGGGTTCTGGGTGAGGACTACTAGGCCATGGTCGGCGGCGAGGGTGGACTATCCAGGGACGCGAGGAGAAGGGACTAAGACATTGATTGAGTGGGGTCCACATCCCGCGCCGGAGCCGCCACCATGGACAGACGCCCACCCGGACCCTCCCTATTGTTTTGAGGTGCGTTCGGGAGTCCGCACCTTAGGGGGGGGGGTTCTGTCACACCCTGGTCAAAGTATTTTGTGTTTATCTTTATTTATTTGGTCAGGCCAGGGTGTGGCATGGGTTTTTGTATGTGGTGTGTATGTATGGGGATTGTAGCTAGTGGGGTGTTCTAGCTAAGTCTATGGCTGTCTGAAGTGGTTCTCAATCAGAGGCAGGTGTTTATCGTTGTCTCTGATTGGGAACCATATTTAGGCAGCCATATTCTTTGAGTTTGTCGTGGGTGATTGTCCTTAGTGTCCTTAGTGTCCTGATGTCATTGTTCTGTGTTAGGTTACACAAGTATAGGCTGTTTCGGTTTTCGTTAAGTTTATTGTTTTGATAGTGTTTGTGTTTAGTGTGTTACTTCATTAAACATGGATTGCAATAGACACGCCGCATTTTGGACCGACTCTCCTTCTCATCAAGAAAACCGTTACAATACAGCTGTAGAATACTTAATAAACTGTAATTTTCACATGAGGACAAGTTCAGTTTTTCCATACGTTTTTAATTCTATTATCAATCATATAGTGGGAAGGATCCAATGAGACTGTGTGAATGCATGTACAACTCCGAATAAATAAATACTATGCCTTTGAAGATTTGTCTTGTCATGAAACTGCAATACAGGCTGGATGTCTAAACAAAGTATATTCTGGATGTCTATAGATTCTTTGATTCATTCTCATCAATGACAACATTCTAGAACTGAGTTGTCACTCATCGAAGTCTGGTATCTGGGGTAATCTGGTTAATGGTTATATAATTGATTAAGTGGGTCTTTACTTGTAGAATGTTGACAGCTGTACAGAACACATTGTATCCTCAAACTTAACTTAATAGCTACACTCAATGACACAGGATAAACTTTATCCCTCATTTTGACCCAGACCTAACCAGTAAATTGCCCCTCACTATAGCCGCACTTCGCCACATGGCCAGACTTAGTGGTCTTCTCCCCTTTAATGCTCTTACAGTGGCAAGAAAAAGTATGGGAACCCTTTGGAATTACCTGGATTTCTGTGTAAATTGGTCATAAAATTTGATCTGATCTTCATCTAAGTCACAAAAATAGACAAACACAGTCTGCTTAAACTAATAACATACAAACAATTATACGTTTTCATGTCTTTATTGAACACACCGTGTAAACATTCACAATGTAGGGTGGAAAAAGCATGTGAACCCTTGGATTTAATTACTGGTTGACCCCTCCTTTGGCAGCAATAAACTCAACTAAATGTTTTCTGTAGTTGCGGATCAGACCTGCAAAACGGTCAGGAGGAATTTCGGACCATTCATCTTTACAAAACTGTTTCTGTTCAGCAATATTCTTAGGATGTCTGGTATGAACTGCTCTCGAGGTCAGGCCACAGCATTTTAAATCGGGTTGAGGTCAGGACTGACTGGGCCACTCCAGAAAGCGTATATTCTTCTGTTGAGTCATTCTGTTGTTGATTTACTTCTGTGTTTTGGGTCGTTTCCTGTTGCATCACCCAACTTCTGTTGAGCTTCAATTGGAGGACAGATAGCCTTACATTCTCCTGCAAAATATCTTGAAAAACTTGAATACATTTTTCCGGGGATGATAGAAAGCTGTCCAGGCCCTGAGGCAGCAAAGCAGCCCCAAACCATGATGCTCCCTCCACCATAGTTTACAGTTGGGATGAGGTTTTGATGTTGGTGTGTCGTGCCTTTTTTCTACACACATAGTGTTGTGTGTTCCTTCCAAACAACTCAGAATATTTTTCCAGAAGCGCTGTGGAACATCCAGGTGCTCTTTTGTGGACTTACTGGACAGCAGTTGCTTCTTCCGTGGTGTCCTCTCATGAACAGCATTTTCGTTTAATGTTTTACGTACTGTAGACTTGTCAACAGAGATGTTAGCTTGTTCCAGAGATTTCTGGAAGTCTTTAGCTGACACTCCAGGATTCTTCTTAACCTCATTGAGCATTCTGACTGTGCTCTTGCAGTGATCCTTGTAGGATGGACACTCCTAGGGAGAGTAGCAACAGTGCTGAACTTTCTCCATTTATAGACAATTTGTCTTACCGTGGACTGATGAACATCAAGGCTTTTAGAGATACTTTTGTAACCCTTTCCAGCTTTATGCATGTCAACAATTCTTAATCTTAGGTCTTCTGAGATGTCTTTTGTTTGAGGCATGGTTCACATCAGGCAATGCTTCTTGTGAATAGTAAAGCCACATTTTGTGAATGTTTTTTATAGGGCAATATAGACAAGAACAATACAATAATTTGTGTGTTATTAGTTTAAGCACACTGTGTTTGTCTATTGTTGTGACTAAGATGAAGATCAGATAACATTTTCTGATTAATTTATGCAGAAATCCAGGTAATTCCAAAGGGTTCACATACTTTTTCTTGCCACTGTATGCTCATCCTTGAAAAATGCCTTAAGGTCTGAAATAGACACCAAAGTCAACATACTGTACAAACAATTATCTAGGCTAAGTAAAACAAATACAAAAATGTATCTAGTGCTCTGCTATCTGACTAGCTAAAATCTAGTCAGTGGCTTGCTAAGACAGAGAAAGTGGACATAAATTGTTGGATTGGGCACAGAAGGTGTCTGGGCACAAAGTCCTCTGATGGCGCTGGTGAACGGTAGCTGACATTGTCGGGCTAGAGATGATGTGTAGGCACTTCCTGCAGGAATTTGTAATATTGCTGAGGTCTTCTCTGTTGCTTAATAGCATTTTGAATGTTTGAGAGTAAATTGAGGGGATTATATTGAGAAAAGTCACCTTGTACGGGAGAGAACTACATGGTAATCAAAACGTCACACCAGGGTAAGCCTACACGAAACACAGACCTTCTATGAACCTATCTACAATTCCAGACGCAAACTTGACAAAATGATTGGAACCATTATCGGGTTTTACAGCTAGGTTTTATGGTTATTATGACGCGTCCACTGTGCCAGACTATACGTTTGGAAAGCAAATGGCTACTGCTGAGAAGAGAAGACTAATTTGTCAGTTGAAGCTACTGTACCATTTTTTTCTCAACAAGTTGGACGAACAACACTATTTTTCAAAGTATTTTGAGACTATCAACATTATGGTGAGAAGAAGCCTTGGCTACTCCTATGCATGCTATCTTAATGATTGGGTGAGTCAGTTCCACTGGAGAGTTGATTCAGTAGCCTACTATAGCCTGGAATATTTATTTATATATATATATATATATATATATATATATTTATATATATATACATTATGTATATCGTACAATATGTGTGTCTCCCTTCTTTTTATTGTCCCTAGGCCAGGTCAAGACCAAGGCAGGAGACATGATCAGAATCTATTTTAATACTACACAAATTACCAAAATGACACTGTCAAACAGATAAATATAAACAACCTGGGCCCGGTTTGCTAAAAGCATCTTAGGCTAAGTACATTGCTAGAACCATAGGATCCCAAATGACGTAGAATTGCATGAAATGCATTTATAAAAGGCCAAGATTTCTGCCTGATGTGTGTCAATCCTAAAACCACTTCTGCATGCCACTAGGCAAATGCGATGATAGAATGCATTATTATAAAGGGATTGTGTGTAGGCTACATCACTCTGTTCAATGATTTTTATGTGTTCACGAGGTTGACAGTAGAGTTCAAAAAGTACTCACACTCAAAACCAGGAAAAGGAATAACCCAAGGAGGCCGAGGTACAAAGTAATATCATTAATTTAATCCATGCTTGAAAGAATACATCAAGTGAACATGCAAGGTGCTATATAAAAATAACAAAGGAATGGAGCATATGTTTCTGCCTTCTGCCTTCATCAGTGCTGTACAAACAAATTAAAACACCTGCTGTGCGTAACAGGTACAAGCAGATAGTTGATCAGAGAATAGGGAGTCAATGCATATTAACAAGGATTATATATAAGAGTATCAAAAATGGACAATTCATATGTCACATATAATTAGGAAGAGACAACAGTCTGGGCTACATAACAATACCAGAAGCAATAGATATGAAATCCTCAAGTAGGCTATTTTGAGAGCATCAGGTACTGGTGGAATGTCTGCCAGTAAAATTATTTATAAAGTATTTATAAAGTATACATAGCTTGAGATGAGGCCACAAAAAATACTTAAATAATGAGTAGTAAATGGTTTATAAGGACCTATTTTAAATATCTTATGAATGGAGTAAGAATAATTAATAAATTATGAATAAACTATTTACTAGTCCACTATAAATGATTTATTTTGTGGAGTAATCATAAATGTCTACCAACAATTAAATTACATGATCAATCTTATCCTCTTACGGCAGGCAAAATACAGACAGAAAGTTCCACCATCACCAAACGTTCCAATTTAACCCTTTCTTTCTTATTCAATTGCAATGAAGGTCTGGCAGTATAGCGTTGAGGAGGAGACCTCAGCTAATAACTCCCATAAACCTTCTGACTCATCGCCACCGCGCCTCACACCAGGTATCGAGTCCACCTTTTGTTTGAAAAGTCGCAGTCTGGCGAGGTGATATCCCTCTTTCATTCACCCTGTCGTGTTTGTTCAATCACCTCTCCTTTTTCTGGAAGTCCCCGATGGTCCGACAACAGACACAGGGACGATAATTATGACAATTATGTATTGATTCGACAGCAGCATCGTGGTATTGTGCGCGTCAGTGTAATTGTCGGACTTCAGACGAGGTAATTGCAGCAGGCGGCGACCAGCTGGGCGATTATTTGTCCATCCTCCACATTTCTTTTCTCCCTCTCTATTGAATGCTGCGTCGTCTTTGTGGCGCTCATTAGAAGCGTTCATTGGATGAGAAGAGAAGGAAACAAATAAATACTCTTTTCATTCCAATCAGGTTGCATAAGTATCACAATAAGCATATCAGTGGGCTATAATACATTACTGTCATTATTGCTCTGTAGTTGTTGATGTATGATTAGTGATATAGTGGGGCAGAGAAAATGAGACAACATAAACACCCATCCCTCCTTTAAGTCCAGTGAAATAGTTTCTCCAAATGGTAATACAAATGAGTTACTTAAAATGTTTGCTGAGGGGGAACTAATCCTGTAAGGGAGAACTAATTGTACTTTAATTGTACACACACACACAAACACACACACACACACACACACACACACAGCACTTTTTCATTGGGCGATTGAGTGTATGAAAACAGAGAGACAGAAGGAGAGAGTGAAGACAGATTGAAAGTCATGAAAAGAAACAATCCTGGATTTTGCAATTGTCATTTAATCTCGCCACCATAAAGACCTTTATATATTTTGTCCCATGAAAATGACATGAGAACTGACCTGGTAATATTCTGTCATTATGCAAGCCTACCCAGTAAGAAATTGGAACTAATCATAGACGTCTACTTTTGGACCAAATCAAGGTCAGTCAAGATGGACTAAGTCTGGACCAATATTAGACGATAACTATTGGGCCAGTCAAGCCTGTCCTTGATTTGGCCCCGAAAAAGTTGTCTATGATTGGTCCAGATTTAATCCATCTGGACTGGTCCAAAAATCAAGGCCAGGGCTGACCAACTAATAATCAACGTCCATGGACTTCCTGTGTCAGTTGGTGCTCACTGGGTACTGTTCTAGCCAAATGATCACAACAACAATCACAACATGTCCTTTCTGTGTTTTTTCTCTCCTGTACTTTTTAGTCGAGGGGCTATAACCACAGATTGTCGTGATTGCTTCTGAATGTGTCAAAATACAGCTGCCAAGAGAAATGGGTAATCACACAAAGAGTGCTCCTCCATTGCCTCGATCTTGTCTCCACATGGGTAATTTGTCAGCCGATTGGCAGTGTTTTTGGTGGAGGGCAGGCAAGCAATGCTCAGTCAGCTACGTTAACTGCCATTGTCATGACCGTAGCATCCCCATGACCTGGCACACAAGTGTACTAGCAAGCTCTACATGGTTGGGGTCAATTCAGTTGTACATTCAGTCTTTTCATGAAGTTAATTTAGATTCAATCCATTAATTGAAAAATCCACATTGAATACAACTGACAATTTTCAAGTCACTTTCCTAAATTGACTAATTTTGAAAACTGAATTGAACCTCCCAACCCTTCCGTTCAGAAAAATATATACAGTGTGTCCTCTCTGTCCCCATTGACCATTGTGGTAGGTGGCCATGACTCCATCCAGAGGTTTTGTAGACCTGTAATTACTGATAAGTTGACTTGACAACTTGGGTTTGTTTTCTTTAACATACAATCTATTTTCTATCATATTTTCTTTATATCTGAAAGGGGTAGGGGGTAAAAAACGTGGTACATTAAAACCTACCTCGAGACCTAGTCATCGTTGCGGTGTTTTCTAAATTTCACCTACAGCTATGAAAATCGAGCCATGTGTCACAATCGCTGTCGTCGTGGAAATGACCGGACCAAGGTGCAGCATGGTGAGCGTACATTACTTTTATTTGATAAATGTCGCCAACAAAACAAAGAACAAGGAAACGACCGTGAAGCTTACTTAGGTTATAATGCCCCTAACAAAGACAACTACCCACACATACAAAAAGGAAAAAAGGCTGCTTAAGTATGATTCCCAATCAGAGACAACGATAGACAGCTGTCCCTGATTGAGAACCATACCCGGACAAAACATAGAAACAAAGAACATAGAGTTTCCCACCTGAGTCACACCCTGACCAAACAAACATAGAGAATAAAGGATCTCTATGGTCAGGGCGTGACACCATGCAACATGTACCGGCTTTAGGCATTCTGAAGCACAACGCTCACTTGGGTTTACCAATCACAAAGATTAACAGAAATGCTTTGGCATTTATTCAAATTCATTTTAAAATATAGATTACCTCACCTTGCCATTATAAAATGTTTTTCCTTGTAAAATTATTTGCAACAGTAGCACCGTCAAGACGGTCAATCTGACCATTTTTAATTTTGCAATTTCAATAACTTAATTTCAATATAAACTTTGAACCCACCTCTCCCTGACTTTTCCTAAATATGAGTATTTTACACTCTATTTTACACTAGAGATTAATATCATAACGGACATCAGGGATTGTAACATAATCTATTTCATGGAAACATGTCTCTCCTGGGATATACTGTCTGAGTCCGTACAGCCAGTTGGGTTCTCAGTTCATCGCACAGACAGGAATATATATCTCTCCTTGGAAGAAGAAGGGCAGGGGTGTATGTTTTATGATTAACTTCATTGGGGTAGGGGGCAGTATTTTCACGTCCGGATGAAAAGCGTACCCAAAGTAAAATGCCTGTTTCTCAGGCCCAGAAGCTAGGATATGCATATTGGTAGATTTAAACTCTAAAGTTTCTAAAACTGTTAAAATTATGTCTGTGAGTATAACAGAACTTATTTGGCAGGCGAAACTAACCATCCAGGAAAGAACATTTAAAGTCACTGTGTTTTCAATTATTTTTCTATGGGAAACTATATTTATGACGAACATGGTTGCAGTTCCTATGGCTTCCACTAGATGTCAACAGTCTTTAGAAATTGATTGATGTTTTTCTTTGGAGAAATGAAGAAGTAGGGCTGTTCATTGTGAGTGTCAAGCCAAGTGGACTCTTCTGTTTGGCGCGCATAACCAGGAGCTTGCTTCATGTTGTTTTTATCCGCTATTGAACACAGTATATTCCGTCTTAAATTTGATCGATTATTTACGTTTTATGATATCTAAGGTTGGATTAGGAACATTGTTTGAAATTTTTGGACCAAGTTTACAGGTAACTATTAGATACTTTTTAGTAATGTTCGGCGAGTTGGAACCGGTGTATTTCTGAATCAAATGCGCCAAATAAGTGGACATTTCGGGGATATAAAGGAGGAATTTATCGAAAAAGGACCATTTGTGATGTTTCTGGGAACTTTTGGAGTACCAACAGAAGAAGAGCTTCAAAGGTAAGGCATTTTTTTATAGCGCTATTTCTGACTTTCGTGTCGCACCTACCTGGTTGAAATATGTTTTTCATGTGTTGGTATGCGGGGAGCTGTCCTCAGATAATTGCATGGTTTGCTTATGCCATAAAGCCTTTTTGAAATCTGACAAGACAGCTGGATTAACAAGTTAAGCTTTATTTTGATGTATAGCACTTGTGATTTTATGAAAGTTAAATATATATAGTAATTTCATTTGAATTTGGTGCTCTGTAATTTCACCGGATGTTGTCGAGGTGGGAAGCCACTGATCCGAAATAAGTTAACTGCTCATGGTGGGATTGTGATAACATACAGGAACTCAAGTCAAGTACCCTTGCTAAGGACTATTCCACGCTGGTCTGACCAATCAGAATCCACGCTTCAAGATTATTTTAATCACACAGACTGGGATATGTTCTGAGTAGCCTCCGAGGATAACATTGGCGAGTACACTGATACGGTGACTGAGTTCATCAGGAAGTGTATATGAGATGTTGTACCCACTGTGACTATTCAAACCTTCCCAAACCAGAAACTGTGGATAGATGGCAGCTTTCGTGCAAAACTGAAAGCACAAACCATCGCATTTAACCATGGCAAGGTGACTGACAATATGGCCGAATACAAACAGTATTGTTATTCCCGACGTAAGGCAAACAGGCAAACGTCAGTATAGAGACAAAATGTAGACAGAATTCAATGGCTCAGACACGAGACCAATGTGGCAGGGTCTACAGACAATTACGGACTACAAAGGGACAACCAGCCACGTCGCGGACACCGATGTCTTGCTTCTGGACAAGCTAAACACCTTCTTTGTCCGCTTTAAGGATAACACAGTGCCACTGATGTGGCCCGCTAACAAGAACTGTGGGCTTTCCTTCTCCATGGCCGATGTGAGTAAGACATTTAAGGGTGTTAGCCCTCGCAATGGCTGCTGGTCCAGAAGGCATCCCTTGCCGCGTCGTCAGAGTATGCGCTACCCAGATGGCTGGAGTGTTTACGGACATCTCTCCCTATCCCAATCTGCTCTCCGCGCATGCTCCAAGATGTTCACCATTGTTCCTTTACCCAAGTAAGCATTTCACGGTAAGGTTGTATTCGGTGCATGTAACAAATACAATTTGATTTATTTGGGCCTCAGTCTGAGGTGTAGTTCACTCGAATGAACTTATCCTCTGTAGCAGAGGTAACTCTGGGTCTTCCTCATGAGAGCCAGTTT